>NW_025966846.1:10816-29997 GCF_021869965.1 Rhincodon typus | reverse complement strand
GACCAAACAGACCTAATCAAAATCCTAATGGAACTATGCTGTCATCGCCTAGCAACAACCTCTGGATTGAGGAAATGGGTGTTTTTTTTTCAGTACACATGTAGAAGTTGTGGGTAGTTGTAGCAGAAGCTTGCAAGGATACAGTAGTGTCTCTTTCAGTCTAAAGGGTTAGCGTCTGGAGCTGAAAGCAGCATGCTCCATATCCTTCAGTGGAAAATGCCTGATAACTATATCTTCTTTGAATCTGTAATCTGTTCTGAAGATTTCCCATTATTCTGTGACTGTCAGCAATGTAAACCCATCAACATGAAAGTGAAGGAACTGTGGGAAAGCAGTCTGATTATACCATTTTTAATTTGGACTCTTGATCCCACCAATTTTCTGTGTGTGTGTGTGTGTGTGTGTGTGTGTGTGTGTATGTATGTATGTGTGTGTGTATGTATGTATGAGTGAGAGAGAGAGAGACAGAGATTAAGGTACGTATTGTTAATTCACTTTGTAACTTGCCAATTTTCCATTTGTTTGAAGAGTACATTTTCCTGTAGTAAACGTGATTATTTTTGAGTTTGTTGAAGAGCCTGGTCTGAGGTATTCGTCTTGAGGAAACCATTTTAATTCATTTATTATTGTATTTACTTTGGATTTCATTTTCTATGTGTTGTGTGTGAACTAATATATTTGCATAAAACTATTCAGTACTCTGGTAAATGCAATTAGTTACTCATTTGGAGTATGAGGAGACTGTGGTATAGTGATAATGTCACAGAGCAAGGTATCCAGAGGCCTAGGCTGTTGCTGTGGGGGTACAGATTCAAATCACATGACAATGGCCAATGGAAATTGAAATGAATTAACACATTAGGAATTTAAAAACTAGTCTTAGAAATAGTGGCTGTGAATAGTTCCTGTCAGAAATCCATTTGGTTCACTAATGTCATACAGAGAGGAAAATCTGCTATCCTTACCTAGTCTGGCCTCAGATCAGTAGTTTTTTTTTAAAAAAGCCTATCAATGCCATCTTTCAACTTTAGTTCCAGGAAATATTAAAAGATGAACTTAAATGCCCCATCTTATCACATCAAGATAAGTGAATCGGCAGTAGCTTTACAGGATAATTTTAGAAAGCCTTTCTTTTCCAATGACATTATGGTTCTACATGCAAAATGTGCATGAGAAACATAACATATCATGCAGCCTGATATAACACCAGTAGCTCTTAGCTGCCCTCTAAGGGGTTTCCCTGTCTGCAGTCCAGGACTAGGTTTCCTTGAAGCCTTACATTGTACTTTCATTACAGGAGGTGAGTTTATTGAAGAGCCTTGTAAAAATCTCTGTTGTTATAGTTAATGTAATAAAGAGAAATGAATTGAGTTGTTGGTAATCGAATAAAACATTTACATTTGAGCTATCTCCAATCTATACCCCTCATTATTTTATAAACTTGCGTAAGGTCTACTATACTCTCCTCCTGCCACAATTGTAACGCTGCTGACTACCTTATCTTGATGTGATAGTTTCACAGGCATTTGGGTTTTTCTTTTAATGTCTTCTGAAACTAAATTTGGAAATTTAAATTGATGGGCTTTTTACAGCTTTTTTTCAGACAGCTTGTTTCAGCTGCTCAGGCGAGGTGTTCATCTTGAAAAAACCATTTAAATTCATTTATAATTACATATACTTTGGATTTTATTTTTCTATGTGTTATGTGTGAACTAATATATTTGCATCAAGCTATTCAGGACTCTGGTAAATGCAATTGGTTACTCATTTGGAGTATGAGGAGACTGTGGTGTAGTGATAATGTCACAGGGCAAGGTATCCAGAGGCCTAGGCTGTCGCTCTGGGGGTGCAGGTTCAAATCTCATGACAACGGCCAATGGAAATTGAAATGAATTAAGGAAGTTAATGCATCAGGAATTTAAAAACTAGTGGCTGTGAAATTGGTTCCTAATGTCATTTAGAGAGGGAAATCTGCTATTCTTATGTAGATCAGCAGTTTGAAAAAAAAGCCCATTAATGTCATCTTTCAACTTTAGTTTCAGGAATTATTAAAAGATAAACTTAAATGCCCCATCTTATCACATCAAGTTAATGGCAGTAGCTTTACAGATTAATTTTAGAAAGTCATTCTCTTGCAAATGACATTATGGTTCTACACACAAAATGTTCATGAGAAATGTAATATATTGCCTGATATAACATCAGTAACATGGTTTACTCTTAGCTGCCCTCTAAAATTGTTGTAAAACCCCATCTGGCTCAATAACATCTTGTAGGAAAGGAAACATTTTTTTAACCTCTTCTGATCTACATGTGATTCGAGACCCACAGAAATGTGTTTGACTCTTAATCTGATCAATAGGGATGGGTAGTAAATGCTGGCCTAGTCAGTAATGCCTGGTATAGTGGTTGTAACGAGGTCGGCCAGGTGGACCTCAGAATGAGTTCCCTGATTGGACCAGATTAACAGCCCCAATCAGGGAGCCCTGGCTGACAGATATAGGGTCATACAGCACGGAAACAGACCCTTCGGTCCAACCAGTCCATGCTGAACATAATCCCAAACTAAACTGGTCCCACCTGCCTGCTCCTGGCCCATATCCCTCCAAACCTTTCCTATTCATGTACTTATCCAAATGTCTTTTAAACATTGTAATTGTACCCACATCCAACACTTCCTCAGGAGGTTTATTCCACAGGCAAAATACCCTTTGTTTAAAAAATATGCCCCTCATGTCTTTTTTAAATAACTCTCCTCTCACCTTAAAAATGTGCCCCCTAGTCTTGAAATCCTTCATCCGAGGGAAAAGACAACTACCATTAACTTAATCTATACCCCTCATTATTTTATAAACTTGTATAAGGTCACCTCTCAACCTCCTATGCTCTAGTGAAAAATGTCCCAGCCTATCCAGCCTTTCTTTATAACTCAAACCTTCCATACCCAGCAACATCCTTGTAAATCTCTATTGAATACTCACCAGCTTAATAATATCCTTCCTATAACTGAGTGACCAGAACTGGACACAGTTTTCCAGAAGAGGTCTCATCAATGTCCTGTACAACCTCAACATGACTTCCCAACTCCTAAACTCAAAGGATTGAGCAGTGAAGGCAAGCGTGCTAAATGCCTTTTTAACCAAACAGGAGTGTCAGACATCCTGTTCATTCTGAGAGCTGGCTCTAAGATAGCTGGACCAGTGTCAAATACTATGCACCTGTAGATAAAGGGTGACTCGGTGATGGGATACTTGTGTCTGGAGTTATTTCAGTGGCGACAAGAGAAAAAAATACACTCCTGAAGAAATTTGTTTACAATAGTCATCTTTGAGTTTGGGCAAACATTTCTGGCATCATGCCATTATTGGGGTGCTTGACTTATTCAATCCTGCTGTTGAAGACTATGCCCAGTATGTGGAAAGAATGCTTTATTTTTTCTGGGCAAATAACACTGGGGGCAAATGAAAGGGAATGAGTAATTCTCCCAACATCTTGTAGACCCGCAGCTTTTTCGGTCATTAGAAGCCTAACATTGCCTGAGGCACCAGATACTAAAACCTTTCAAGAGTTGACAGATTTGGTTAAGGAATATCACGACATCAAGCTTCCTGTAATTCTGAGATGCTACCACTTTTAATCGGCAGTTCGAGAACCAGGGGAATCTGTGTCGGAAGTTTGACAAGGTTAAGATGATTGGCAGAGGCATGTGACTTTGGTTGAACCCTTAGTGAGACGCTGAGGGACAGGTTACTTCGGGAATAAAGTTTGATGCTGAAACCACGGATATGGCCATGCGTGGGTAGGAGGCATGGTCAATGTGAAGTCAGATCCTGTGACGTACAAAGTTTGGGTAGGTGTGACAGTCCTGAACAAGCATGTGGACCACATGAAAGCTGAAAACTCTCAAACAGGGCAGAAGCAAAATATACCCGGCCCCTCAGAACATCCAGAAAGGCTGTTGGAACCCGTGGGTTCTCCCCCTAGCGTCAAAGAAACCTCAGAGTCTGAGATGGACACAGTGGATGCCACAGTCTTGACATCTTTACCGCCTGAAGAAGAGGATGAATTTCTTCCGAGACACTCCAGGCGCAAGAGGCGGGCTATGATCCGGTACCCAATGCCCATATTTGAAGCTTAGTTGGAGGAACCAGGCCCTTGCAAAAATGCCCCAGGAGAGTCTACATGAAAAGGAAGAGGCTGGCGCCCCTGGACTCGGAGGGGGAGGGACATAGCGATTATAACGAGGTCAATCTGGTCCAATCAGGGAGCCCTGGATGACAGATATGAACAGGAGTGTCAGAGGTTCTGTTCACTGTGAAAGCTAGTTCTGAGGGAGATGTATCAGTGTCACGTAAGATGCACATGGAAATAAAAGGTGAGTCAGTGATGGGATACTGGCCTCTCTGGACTTATTTCACCCACGTCCCATGTTTAATAAAACAAAATGGCCCAGCAAGGCATTCAGTTCAAGGGCAATTAGGATGCACCACAATTGCTAGCTTTGTTTGCAGTGCCCACAGCCCATGAATGAATTTATTTTTTCACCTAAAATGCATTAACTATCGCATTAAAGGAAATTCTTTCACAGTTGTAAATCACAATGAGATAAGGCATATTAAATGGAGTTTACTACCAATTATTGCCCATTCCAGAGCAGGTCCGTGATAATAAATTAAATAAAATGATTTCTTTGAGACATACAGCTCAGATCAGCAGTTTGAAAAAAAAGCCACTGAAAATTACTGCAATAAAAGTGCTTTATAGTGTGCTCCAAAGACAGTAAGAGAAAGAGAAATTAAATAGGATTCCTTTAATGGTGTCACCCACACCCTGTTTCTCCCCATGCTTTCTGCTCGTGAATTTACTATGTGACCTTTTATTTCCAATGCTTATAAAGACCTCTAATCTACAGTCATCTATTACTCACTGGGGTCCACTGATTTTTCAGCTTGCCACATTCCTATTGTGGGCTCTTCCTGCACTTTATCAGCCTTGCGCAGAATTTCCCTCTCTGAAGTCCAGGACTAGGTTTTCTTGAAGTCTTTCCTTGCCCATCGACCTCTTTTCAGGTTTTTCACTCTCTTATGCAGTCAGTTACTGTCCTGGCTTTGTCCTCCACACACTGCCCCTGGACGTTCCTCAGGCACTGCTACCATTTTTTCTGTTCACTGCTTGTCACCATGTCGTAAGTTCATCGCTGCATTGTTGATAGATTGTAGTCACACCCATATCAATGAACAGTAAATGTATTTATTAAGTATAAACTATATATAGAAGTCGAAAAGAGAGGACCTTTCTGGAACCTTATACCCATGAGTCCCACTTCCCTGTGATTTGATTTCCTCATGACCTAGCTCCTTATATGCAGGCTAAGAGGTTATTATTAGAATCAAGATATAGTTAAACCTTACTCCACACTCCGTTTAGCAACTCCATAGCTTGAAACCTAGCCTAAAACCACTGGGCCATCTTCACAGATGAGCTACAATCATCCCAGAGTCAAAATTGAACCCACCCCCGTCCACAACCTGGTGTTGTGTTTTAACTTTTTTGAGATGCTTTATTTTTCTTGCATTACAAAGAAGTCATAAACATGACACCACCTGCAAGCATGTAGCAGATTAGTATAAGATCGAGTCAAGATTATCTGGCTGATTTCATTATCTAGAGACGAGTCGAGCAGACTACTTCAAATAAAATACATAAGCTCAGGCAGCAGCTGTGAACAGAACAGATACGTTTTCAGATTCTTGGGAACAAAGAAATAAAGGATAGAATAAGTATATTTGCAGAGGTAAAGGTGGGAAACAAACTAAACACAAAGGAATGTTTGAAATTAAGACACAGAAGACTGGCAAAGTACAGTAGGTTCATCACCTCCAACAAGTAACAACAAATTTATCACCAAGAATACAGCTTTCCTCCCTCCTCCCTGTACTGTCCTATTAACATTCAGCCCTATATTTCCCTGAATTTTTTGACAGTCTTTGTCACTAAACCATTGTAAGTGCATACTTATTTTCCACTAGCTGTAAAATCTCCTACAAATTTCAAGGAATTTCAAGATGGCGGTGGAGTAGCAGGACTCTTGCCCAAGGGTCGTTCGCTCATGCTTACTTTCTATTTTTTTCCCTTTTTACTTCTGCTGTTTTTCTTTCTTCGTTTTCCTTTCGTCTTTCTTTTCTTCGGAGCCTTTTGCGGCAGTTTAGTTGGCAAGATCAGCAAGGCAGCTACAGTGGGCCATGTGTGAAATGGTGGCTCCTCCCAGTGGTCGGAGGTGGCAACGGACATGGCTTCTCATGGCAACAGGAGGCGGTTGTGGCAGAGATGGCACAGCTCCTCCAGCGATCAGAGTCGACGGTGGCAACAGACTTTACATGATGGCAGCGCCAGCAAGGTGACATCTCAGGGGGAGGGCAACCAGCATGGGACTCTTAGTGAGGCAGTGGTGCCGTCCTGGTCTGGTAGTAGAGCCAGAGACTTCTGGTTGCAGTAGACCCAAAGCAGCACTCCTGGCATCATTGAGGTCGCAGTAGAGTCAGGGACATCCGGTTGCGGGGTGAGTGTAGGATCAGCACAGGTTCCAGCATCAGCATCAGTGGCGGTGTTGGCGAGGTGGGCCCAGCGGCAAAGAGATGGCAACCAATCAGTCCTATGTTGGTCGTTCTGGTACAGGTGGCACCGAGGTAGTGGAGGACAGCTGGCGATGCAGGGCTCAAAACGGTCTTTCAGTTTTATCTTTCACCCTTTTTATTCTTAAACTATTCAAAATGGCACCGGATTGTGGCGACTGTTGAAGATTTTCGCTGTATTTTACTGTATTATTAACTGTAAAATGCAAGTGACAATAAATAAAACATTCATTCAATAAGTCCAAATAAAATAGCACTAAGCCTGAGGATACATCACTTCAAGTCCTTCTCCTGCCATGGCAACAGCAATTGCCCAATAAAGAAGTAAAATCTGCGGATGTTGATAATCCAAAATAAAACCGGAAAATGCTAGAAATATTCAGCAGATCTGGTGGGATCTGTGAAGAGAAAAACAAAATTACCATTTCAGGTTTGGTCATCAATCTGAAATGTTAACTCAGTAGCATTTACCCTTATTTCCTTACATCTTATTTCCTGCCTGTCAACCAAGTTCCTTTTTCATATTGCCACATTTCCTGGTATATCACATGACAAGTTGATATAGTATTTTGTTAGACATTTTACAGTTTCAAAAGGTGTTCAATATATAAATTACACTACAGGAGTTCATTCCAAGATGTTACTTCTACAAAATAATTTCCATTTGTCAAATACAATTTGCCTTCAACACATTTGTGCCAGCTATCCTTGATCAACACTTGCATTTCTAAATACTTACTAACTTCATCTTGGATGATGGATTTATAAGTTCTGTTTTGCCTATAGCTGATTTGTCATTATCCAGTTTGTCCTTCTTTATCATCTTGGAACAGGATACTAAATTAACTACTGTCAGTTCCGTAGCATGATGTACATTTTGAGAAAGACTGAAAGATTTGGCCAAAATGTCTGCTACCTTTCGTCTCATTTCTTTAAACAATCTAAGGTGTTTGCTAAGTATGAGCCCCAACATCAGTATTGTTTTCTATTAACATTTTCAAAACCAATTCCTACTCCATTGTTGCTCTGGACAATTGATCCATTTGATCACCTAGTACACCTACATGACTTCCACCATCTTTTGCAAAAAAAAATACAAATAGTTATTAAATGGTCTGGATTGTGCTTTATTATTATTCTGCATTTGCTGTTATTCATCCATTGAAACTGGCTGCAACTTCTGGAATCTACACGGGCGCATCATGCAGAAATCCAGATAGTGCTGTCAGTGAGTCCATTTACCTTGCATGGAGTGCTGATAAGGCGGCCACAGACTGTTCAGCCCATTTCAATCACAATTTGATGAAAACTCCATATCTACCTTGCTGTGAAAAAAGACCTTGCTGGTTGAGGCATAACGTTTTTCAATTATGTGCTGAAATGAGAATTCCTACTTAAACACCCTTACTGTCACAAAAATTATAGCATTATGCGTTTCCAAATTTTTTCATAATGATGAAAAAAATTATATTTTTGAAATATAAATTTTTAAGACTTTATTTTAGCTTCTGCCATAGCCTAATCATTTATTTCACTATCTTAGATTTAAAATAAAAGCATTGTATACCCATAAGTTCTTAGTTTCCTGTGTGACAATACTTCGGTGTGATTGGCTACTCTTTCCAGAACACACCCCCGCCCCGATTATTTTGAAAAATGTCCTCTTTATCCTCTTGTCTAAAGAGAACAGTTACCAGCATCAGCAATCTTCCCTCAGAAATAAGGTTTCCCATTCCTGGGACTATCCTTATAATATTTTATTTCCCCTCTAGGCACTCTATAGCGTTTGCATCCTTCCTAAAGTATGATGCCCAAAATTGCACAGAAGCTCCATTTGAGCCTGAATCAATATTTTATAAAAGTTCTTCATAACTTCTTTGCTTTCATAATCCATGTCACTACCTACAAAGCCAATAATTCCATACACCTTATTAGGAGAGCTTTCAAGCTGTCTAGCAACCTTAAAAAATTTATGTAAATATACCCCTCCGGTGTCTCAGCTACTGCACCCCTTGTTGAACTGTATCCTTTGTTTTCTGTTTCCTACCCTTATTCTTCCAACCAAAAACTATCACTTTTTACCTCTCTGCATTAACTTTTATCCATAGCGTTTACCAACTGCCAATTCATCTACATCCTCTTGCAGTTTATCGGTATCCTCCTTACAGTTCACAATTATTCCACGTTTTGTGACATCTGCAAATTTTAAAATTGTGCTATATACACCCACATCTAGATTATTTGTATAGATTAGGAAAAGAAGTGATCTGAATGCTGACCCCTGTGGCACTCCACTCTCTACCTTCCTTTGGTTCAAGATACAACCATTCACTATTATTCTGTATAAGGCAGAGTTGTATGGCACGCCCACAAAGTGACACACATACAGTCAATGGCACTGTGCACCATGGGAAAGCCTGCCATCCTTGTAGACACACTGCCTGTTTACCTGTGGCAAGACAGAATGAAATGTAATTAGTCCTCAATGAATATAAAACATCAATAAGCTCTCTGTTGCAAGAATCAACATTAACCTCTGAAATCTTACAAATATCTCTAGCTCCACCTTCACAGCCATTGCAGTCTTGACCCTGCCCTCAAATGACTAGAGTTCTGGATGCAGAAGGTACCAATTACAGTGAGGCCATCCAAACTCATTGTATCTTGCTAAAGTTCAAGTAGAAAGGATGCTCCCTTAATATTCCTTGTATATATGGTCTCCAATGAGAGCCTTTCTCCCCTCCTCCTCCTCTTCCTCCTCCTTCCTCTGGCAACTTTCCTGTTCTGAATGTAATTATGATGTCAGCTGATGGCAATACTGAACACATCACATCCCAGAAAGAAACCCAGCTTGATGGATCATATATTTATTGTTTAGTTAAAGTGGTGGTTACTCATTGAAACCTATTCACACGAGGCTGCAGATGTTTTCTAACAACAGAACGTACATTTACTACGCAAAGGAAAGAAAACAAAAAAAAAGTCTACCATATATACTCTAGTGAAAGTCGATCTCATGTAAAAGTCGACCCCCTAATTTTTGGCCAAAAACTCTGGAATTTTCCATATATCGCATGTAAAAGTTGACCTTGGTTCTTGACAGATAACAGATCAACATTTGTGAGTCAAGGTATTATCCTGTACATAAATGCTACGATGAGGAAATGAATTCTTTTTGTGCTATTATGTGATTTGATGTACAATTCACACCAATTTGGCACAAAAGTTTCAGACGCATCAGATCGAAGTCAGGCAACAACCTCCCTTTGTGTGTAGCTCAGCTGAGCTCACTTCCCCTGTAGCACTCATGGAATACAGTCATATACCTAGTTGAGGATTTGAAATTTCTTCATCATTTTGTGTAAAAATGCCCTTCCAAAAAAAACAAAAAATATGCAGCAGCATTTAAACTCAAAGTTATTGAGGTTGCAGAGAAGACAAATAACTGTGTAGCAGTGAGAGAATTTTGTGTTTTGGAAAAACTTATAAGAGACTGGAGAATAATATTGAACCAACTTCAGACAACGCCAAAACAAGAGTGTGCCAACAGAGCTAAACCTAGCAAGTGGCCACAATTGGAGAAAAAGGTTGCTGAGTGGGTACTTGAAAATCGTCAAAATGGCAAATGTGTTGATCGTGAAGCTATCCAAATTCATGCACAAAACGAATCAAAAAAGGATGGAATTTCGGATTTTAAGGCAAGTGCTGGATGGTGCACAAGGTTCATGACAAGGCATGACTTAGTACTTTCGCAGAGAACTAAGTTGCACAAGAGCTGCCTGCTGAACTAGAAGATAAGGTATTACAGTTTCACCAGTTTGTAATCAGAAATCGGCAGAAGGAAGGCTTCAAGTTATCATGCATTGGAAACATGGACAAAACACCTATTACTCTCAACATGCCAGAGAATCGAACTGTGAACCAAAAAGGAGAAAAAAAACAGTATTGGTGAAAACCATGGCCATGAGAAAAATATCTTTACTTTAGTTCATTCTTATGCGGCTGATGGCACTAAGTTAAAACCAATATCATGTCCTAAGTTAAAACCAGTGGCTGTTTTTAGGAGAAAAATTTTGCCAAAGGAGAAATTTCAAAAAGGAATTGTCGTCTATATCAATCCATGTTTTGCAAACTGGTGGACTATGCAAGGAAAAGAGTTTGCTTGTCTGGGACCAGTTTAGATCACATCTAGTGAAGAATGTTGTCATAACATCCAATCGTATAACACTGACATAGCTGTAATTCCCGGAGGATTTACAAGTGTTTTGCAAAAGATGTTAGTGTCAATAAGCCACTTAAAGACATGATGAGAATGAAGTGGAATGACAGGATGTGTGATGGAGAATAAATATACATGAAAGGAGGCAGTATGCATGCTCTATCACTGCCACTGATCTGTGTATGGATCATTGATTCATGGAAGGAAATAAAAGCAGACACTATTTTCAAACCATTCAAGAGATGTGGAATTTCGAATGCATTGGACGGTCAGAGGACAATTATCTATGGGATGACATAGATGAAGAAGTAGAAGTGGATGATATGCTACCTCTAACTATGGACAGCGAAGATGAAGAGGGTCCATAAGATGATATCATTCATCCTGATGATTATGAAGCTTTGTTCAGTGCTGAAGATATTGAACAGTGTGATTTTGCAGGGTTTTAATGACCTTTTATATTTGGCATGTTTAATTTAAAATATACCATGTATTTGGAATTTGAAGCCAATTATATTTCTACTTCACTTTTTGTATGTATAAATAAAAGCCTACTAATTCATTTTTTTTTTCAATTGTCTTTATCTGGTAATTACCATAATTTGTTGTGTTTTTTTTCTTTATTCATTTAGAGATTAGTTGGGCTTCTGCTAATGATATAGTATTTCAGACTGTAGCATGAATTTCAGCCCCTCAAAACTAATATCCATGTAATAGTCGACCCCATAAATTTTAACCTTTAAAAACAGTCTCAAAATTCGACTTTTACACGAGTATATACGGTATATATGTATATATCTATACTACAGCTCAGAAGATCTTAACACCCGCATCAAGGCAAAGTTTTACAGTAGGCTGGAAGAACATAGCAAGCCAGGCAGCATATGGAAGAAAGGAAAAATCAACATTTTGGATATTATCCTTCTTCAGGACTGGATGTGAGGATAGGGGGAGCTGCAGATAAAGAGGGGGGATGAGTAGCAGAATGGTGGTGATAGGTGGACACTGGTAGCAGGTATGACTTGGGTGGTCAATGGGAGGGTTGAATCCAATTGGTAGCTGGAAGGGAGGAGGTGGGGCTGAAAAGGAAGCCAGGAGCCGGGGAATGGTTGGGAAGGTTATTTCAAATTGGTGAGCTCAATGTTGAGTCATCTGGACTATATGGTGCCCAGGCGGAAGATAAGATGTTGTTCCTCAAATTTGCATTCTGAATTGCTGCGACTCTGGAGGGCACTGCGGGCGGGCATGTCAGAGAGGGAGTGGGGAGAGGGGAGTTGAAATAGACGGTGACCGGGAAGTTAAGTTGGCCAATATGGTCCAGGCAAAGATGCTCGGCGAAACAGTCACCTAGTCTACGTTTGGTCTCACCGATGTAAACGTTGACTAGGTGACCGTTTTGCCGAGCATCTTCACTTGGCCCATATCGGCCAACTTCCTGGTCACCATCCATTTCAACTCCCCTCTCCCTACTCCCCCTCTGACATGCCCGTATTCGGCCCCCTCCAGTGTCGCAGCAACTCAGAACTCAAATTTGAGGAGCAACACCATATCTTCGGCCTGGGTACCCTACAGCCCGGAGGACTCAACGTTGAGTCCCCCCCACCTTTATCTGCAGCTCCCCCTACTTCCCCATCCAGTCCAGAAGAAAGGTAATATCTGAAATGTTGACTTCTACTTTCCTCCTGATGCTGCCTGGTTTGCTATGTTCTTGTAGCCTTCTGTTTGTCAACCTTAGATTCCAGCATCTACAGTTTTTTTTTGTCTCTAAGGCAAAGTTTTAAACAGTTTCCCATACAACTCATTGCAGAGACTCCTACTCCTCTCTCAACTCTTTACAATTCTATAGAAATGACTCCTTCCAGTTTATTTTTCTTGCACTGTAGAGACAATTTTATGATTTATTTTCAAGACTGATGACATTAGCCCTTCACAATTCTAATGGCCAAAACTTTCTCAATTCTAATAGGATGAAATTTTTTATCCCAAACTCACTTGGTTTGGAAGCTTTGCCATCTAGAATTCACATCTGTTGAAGTGACTTGTTCCTCTGAAATGAACTGAACAAAACTTAATTCTTCTGCTAGGAAAGAAACTGTTCGCTTCTCAACTGAACTCTCAGTCCTCTGCCTTGAAGTCAAAACATAAAATGGCACAATATTTTTACACTACCTGTCATCAATCCAAAAGTATAAGCATTTTATCCCATTAACACCACGGTCTGACTGCCAGGAACTTAACTGTAATCATTTTTCATCTTGGAACTTACGCATTTAGGTCACTGTTCCAGAAAAACTTACTGACGTTTTAAAAAAAAAATTCATTTGCCTTTGTTTTGAATTCTAAATGCGTAATATATCTAATATATGTATTTCACTACAGTGACCTTTGGTCAGTCTCCCAGTGAAGCTGTAGTCAAAGGAATGCCACCTACCCGTGATCCCATGTGTAGGAGCAACAGTTGGTTAATGATGAAGCTCTGAAGTCAGAAAAATGTTCTTCAGCAATACCACACCACATATTGTAGACGTTTGCAATCTGTGGGAACTATGGAAAGAAACAATGTCTTAGCAAGATCCAAAATATGATGATAGTTGATGATATGTTTAACTTGTGTTACACACTGAATGACATCGTGATCTACCTACACTGGATTTTTATGGCTACACATTAATTTCCTCACGAGTACAGGTCTTTGCACTGTTCACTGTGAATACCCATGTATTTTCAGACCACTAATTGTATTCATAGCAGTCAAGAAATGAGTCTCAATGATTCAAATTTCTCACCTCTTCAAAACATTTTAACATAGAAGCTTTTGAAAATCCAATTTATCAGAAGGGTAAAAATTTTCAAAAAAGTAGCGATATGCTAGAACTGTCACATGAATGTTATTTCTGCCAGTTAAATCTACTTCTATCTATTTCTTGGTGCCAAGGAATCCTGCACACTCAATTGTAATAAAAAGTGTGTTGAAGTGACTTACACACGTCACAAAGTTCAGAAAATAACATCAGAGGTGCGTTTACAACAGTCTCATGTTACTTGCATTTAAACTGCAATTTCATAAGTTCCATGAGTGGCTTCCGGGACCCATCTATTTTGGGCAGCCAAAATGTGTGAAAGGGCAAGAGATTGGGAATCACAGACCTTTTTTTTAATCTTGTATTTGTGCTCAGAATGTGCTGTAGATAGGAAATTCAGTCCATTGAATGGCCAGTCTGTTTTAATCTGCAGACCTGCCTTTTAGCCTGTTAGATGCACCCTGAAACATACTCACTAATTCGCTGCCAAATCCAGGCTAACAATATTCTTCCATGAAACCATACAGCCACAGATGGCTGACACTGGGAACTCCCTTTGCTATATTCACCAATTTTAGGTAATTGGCACTCACTCAAATTAAAAGCAATGTAGGTTAAGTGGCAGTCATAGCTACAGAATACAGTGTGATATGCGTGACTGTGATTTCTTCATCTCAAAGCGGACACCATCATCCATATTATCCTTCAAGCTCAGTGAGTTGGAGAAGCCATGTTGACCAAGTAATGATTGTTCATACTCGGGGGCGGGGGACGGAGAATCTTTCTATTTAAGACCATAAGACATAGGAGCAGAAATTAGGCCATTCAGCCCATCTAGTCTGCTCCACCATTCAATCATGGCTGATAAGCTGCTCCACCCCATTCTCCCGCTTTCTCCCCGTATCCCTTGATCCCCTTGACAATTTAATCGTATGCAATGTGTCCAATTTGTAGAGAACATTTTTCCATTTATGTCTGCTACTAAAGAAAACTAGAAAAACTTCATCAGTAAACTAGGCCTTTATGCTGGGAGAAAATTAATTCCCTTTATTGTGGAGCATCTGGAATGAGAAAGTATAAAGTTACACATGAAACAACATTTAGTTAACCGACAGGCCTCAAGAGGAATAGAACTAGAAGCTGATGTCAATCAGCCTCTCCATTTACTGTATTGTATCATCAATTATTCAGTAGGTGAAGAGGAGATAATTGACACTTCAAAATACAGAACAGAATTTACTGTACTGCCTCTGACTGTGTACCTTTTAGTCAGCTTTTAATAGCTGAACACCTGTCTTATTTGCAATGCATAATAATGTGTGGGTGGCATGGTCTTATTTTAATGTTCCCAAGCAAGTTAAATCTATTTAAGTCAAAGGCCAACTCATTTCATATCACATCAGAGTCTTTGTGTGCATTGTCTTCAGGTAAGAGTAGGTTACTACTGACAGTTGATCAAAGTGCAGCAGAGTCTTGTTTCCTAATCGCATTTCCTGAATCTGTGTTTACAAAGGGCAAGATCAGTAAGAAGCATGACTGTAGCTTGGACGGAACTGAGAATACATTTGGTGTCTGAGAGAGGAGATCCAGAGGTAAATCGGGGGGAAAAGTGATCTGTTATTTAATCAATGAAATACTCCATTCTATTTCAGTCCTGTCCATTAACATTTAAAGAAGAAATCAAAATTTGCAGCAGTTAACCAACAGAACTATTCTATACAATGAGATCTCACATTTATTAACCGAAGCTGACTTTGTTGTACATGTAGAAAGCTTAAACCAAACAAACACCACTAGCAGTATACCTTAACAAGACTTAAGCTATAATCATAATTCTAATATCTACACCACAGCCCACATTCCTTATCTTATGAAATCCTGAGGTTTGTTCACCCATCCTAATATCTTTTCAAAGCCAACCGAAATTTATTTTAATTTTGCTTCGTATTCCAAGCGTTTCCTTGAGGTACATATTACAAGGGGATCCTTCCATTAGCTTTTGTCTAGGTGATCCTCCTTTTTTTAAAAAAGACAATGACTGTAAACTCCACAACGTCTTGTCCTGGCTTTGAGCATGTATAGAATGTACCCACTTTTTCAGGAAAAATGCATAGAAAAATTAAACAAAAGAGCCTTCCGGCCAAGGCTTTACCCTGAGTCAGTATCTCTGTGACAATATGGTATGTTTTTAGATGGTCTGATCCAAAATGCAAACAAATTATATTACCTTCAGCTCAACTTTTTGATTTTGCATTCCATATGAATAATTTATAATGCCAATGGTGTAGTTACTCTCTCTCTCCAGACTCCAAGGCTCCATTACAAATTTAGAGATGGAGCATTCATTGCTCAAATCTCTTCAATACAGTATCAACTCTGCTCTTGCAACACAAAACTCGAGTTAAGATTTAATCGTGATATACCCAGGTTTGTTTGGGTTGCATTGACATCAGTGTTGCACGGAGGTTTTTCAATTGGGTGCCCCCATTTTTCTAGAATAAAAACTTTGATTGCTAAAACTAAATATTATATTCTGAAAGATATAAACCATGACCTACATTTTCACAACAATGCAGCCAACAATTTTCTCAAGTTTTTTATTGATACATGATCAACAATTAATATCCAATCTAACTCAATGGTACATATTACAGAGCTGTAATTACAAATTACACAGTTGAGAATGCAGCCTCGTCCATCACGAAAACCAGCCTTCCATCCATTGACTCCATCTACAATTCCCACCGGCTTGGGAAAGCAGCCAACATAATCAAAGACCCCTCCCACCCCAGTTATACTCTCTTCCACCCTCTTCCATCAGGCAGAATATACAAAATTTTGAAAACACGTACCAACAGTTTCAAGAACAGCTTCTTCCCCACTGTTGTCAGACTTCTGAATGGACCTCTCATATATTACACCTGATCTTTCTCCGCACCTTCTCTAAAGCTGTAACGCTATAATCTGCATTCTGTTCTATTACCCTAATGTACTTATATAAGGTATGATTTGTCTTGTTAGCACACAATACAATATTTTTCACTGTAGCTCAGTACATGTGACAATAATAAATCAAATCAAATCAAAAAGTGGCATTTAGGGTCAGAAGAAAACCAACAAAATATTAATATAATGGATCAAAGATGGAGCAGGTGTGTATAAATCTAATATTTTCTGTGACTATTCCCAACGCTCAAAACTTTGTAAAGCATGGTTGCCAATCTTTTTGCATGGAGTAGAGGCATTTAATTTTCTCTTCCTCAGAGGTGAACAAATTTTAGCAAGATGTGTATTGCCACACAGTACAGATGAGCTTAGTTTAAAAAAAAAGGTAATAAATAGAAATTGAGCATTATTAAGTTCCAAACAGTGAAACTTAATAATGAAGCCATTTCTGATTTGGAACTAGAGCTAGGGAGAGAACAAGAATAAGCCACAATTCATAATCACCAGGGACTGGGTGGTGAGTGGGCCTGAGATGAGGAGTTAGGTTTCACTAACACTGACATTGGGTCATTCTGCTGGGCACACTCTGAGCTGGCCTCAGTGGAAGGTGCATGACAGTGGGGGTCAGATGTAAGTTGAATTTCAGCCTGGGGTTTCTACCATTCACAGCATGGTTTCTCTCCCTCACTCTTTCCTTCTCCCACACTCTTATTTCTTTCCCTCTTTCTCTCTCACCACTTTCTGTCTTTTTTTCATCCCTTCCCCCTCTCTCATACCCCTCCCCCTCCCTCTTCTCCCTCTCACTCTGTCTGCCTTACTCTGCCCCCTTTAGTGTCAAGAAATTAACCCATGGGGCTTTGCGTTCCAAAACATTTCCACCAGCATCATTACCCCACAGCGAACATTTCATGTTGAAATTAAAGCCAAGTTTTCTTTTTTCTGGAGAAATTTAAATATACTTTAGCAAAAGGTGATTTTCAAAAATGTGATTAAAGAATAATTAGGGAGAGCAACCTGGCAGCCTGACTGTCATTTCCACTCCTGCACCATCCCCTCCCTCACTGTCACAGCCCAACTTGCAGTTCCCTTCTGCTCTCCAGCTCTCATTGCTTTCTCCCCTTGGTGCAGCACTTAGCTCCTTCCCCTCCTCCCCAAATCAGACTGTTCCTGAACACCTCCTATTCCCAGGCTCAGCTCCTTGGGCTGCTCGCTGCTCCTTCATTCACAGGCTGGTTCCCTCCCATATTTGCTGTTGATAGGCTTCCAGTAAACCTGCAGCAGCAGCACATCCAGGAGAGAAAGGGCCTGTTATTGGAGGAGCAGCTGTTTGAAAATACTCCACTTACATTTACCCGTATTTGGAACTCCATCTCCAAATAAAACTTTCACTTTACATCATTACTTTAATGGTCCTTCTTGTGTACGGTTATGTAATCAGTCATTATGGGACCCTATGAATGAGCTGTAAACTTGTCTACCAGTAAAACAGACATTGGGCTCTGTGAAATGGTCTGGCGGGGCATGTGTGACCTACTGGTTGTAGGTTAGGCCCCCTGGTGTGTACAGATATGTTGCTGAACTGTTGTGAAAATCCCTTCTAACTGGACAGCATTGCCTCTTGGACTTTGTGAGGTTTCAAACGTTCAAAGCCTTTAAGTAAACACTAAGTCTAAACTATGAAGTTAGTTATTTTCTTTCATTGCCATATTTTTCTTCAATTTTTCACTGTAATTGTTATTATTAATATAATTTATTTCTCTCTATAATTTCCCACGACATGTTTTCAGCTATGAGTTATAAATAATCTCACGTCATTCTTGATACATAGGGTTTAATCTTGATAAAATAATTAGCTCTGTGTGACAATCAATGTTTCTTTTGGATCACTTGCTCCTTGCCTTCTAGTAACAAAAATAGCTGCTGTGATATAATTTTACATTAGTATGACATTACCACCATTAAAAGGTTTTGTATCATTTGTGAACAGGAGACAAATATCAGTATTTATTTCTACTAGGGGTCCATTTATGTCGAACTTTGAAAAACAATGTGGAACAGATCTGTTGCAGAAATTAACAGTTGAATAATTTGATCTGATGTCATAGCAAAGTGGAATTCTCACTCTACTTCAATTCAGGATCAATTAAGGATTGATTACTGCAAAGATTTAGCCTCAGTGCAATGTTAATACAAACTACACTGAGATATAGCAGGAACAATGTGGGCAATGGCAAGTCACTTGAGAAAATATGGTGAGTTCGTAAAAATGAGATTCTCAACATTGAGAAAGAGAGTCTGAGCAGCACAAAGACCTATTTGCACTCATTTACATGTCATTAGTACCTAATCTTGCCTCATTGATATATAAGTTTTCTATTCTCCCACCCACTGGGTAGAAACTAGACAGCGACAGTTCCCAACATGAATATCAGAGCAGGTTCCTGGCAGATCCAGCTCACCACTTTAGCCTCCAGGTCCCCATCTTAGAGAGCAGGCACAACATCTCACGCTATGCTCAAAGGGCAATGGCAGCCTGTATCCCGTGTCCCGTGTCCCGTGTCCCGTGTCCCGTGTCCCGTGTCC
>NW_025966846.1:0-10416 GCF_021869965.1 Rhincodon typus | reverse complement strand
CCCGAAACGTCAGCTTTCCTGCTCCTCTGATGCTGCTTGGCCTGCTGTGTTCATCCAGCTCTACACCTTGTTATCTCTGTTATAACATGGAACCATATGACTCAGCCCTTTAAGTTTAGATTGGCATGTTCTTCTAACCTTTACCCATTTTGCCAATTACTCCTCAAAAATCCAAAGAGCTATGGCAGAATTACGTGATTGGGAGACAAATTGTGTAATTACTTAATGATCAGGATCTCAGAACTATGGAGGATGCTTGATTTATATCAGCTTAGATTTTATGGTAGTAATCTAATGAAGTTATGGTCATTGCAAGCATGTATTGCCCATCTCTGCTGTCCTTAATAAAGTGATAAGGATCTCCCTGCGATATTGCTTGTACTTTCAGTGAAGATTCTCTCCCAATGCTTCTAGGTTGAGAATATTAGGATTTTGAGCCCATGGTAATGAATGAGTAATGGTACATGGTGTGGAGTGTGACTTGAAGCTTCAAGGTGTCAGTGTTCCCATGTGCCTGCTATTCTTCTCTTGTGCTTTTTGATGCCACAATTGGTCAAAGATTTGGAGCTTCTATTCAGGAAATCTTCATGAGTTTCTGCCATGCACCCTATAAATATTACACATTTCAGCCATGGTAGAGGCATTCGATGGTATAGGTGTCTTTTGATTGTGGATGTGTCTTTTCTGGATGATGTTGAACCTCTGTTGCAGTTTCAGCCAACCAGGCAAACATAAGTTATTCCATCCACTCCTAACTTGTACATTGCAGGTAATGGAGAGGATTTACGCAGTCAGGAAGTGAACCAATCACTACAGAATACCCAATCTCTGACCTATTAGAGATCCAGGGAATTGTATGACTGGTGGACATTATGGTGATCACTATGTTGGTGCCTGGTGACCTGAGAATGTCTATGTTGTTGAATTACAAGAAGGGATGATTTGACTCTCTAATGCTTGTGATGGTCATCACCTGGCCTTGCATTGCATGAATATTACTTGCCACTTATCAACTAAAACCAAAATGCTTTCCAGATCTTGCTGCCTGAAAGCATGTCTTGTTTCATTATCTGAAGCAGTGTGAATAAACCAAATCCCATGTAGACTTCAACAAGAAGCTCCATTTCCAATGTTATGACGCATGAAGGGAAATTGATGAAGGAGCAGTTGAGCTGAAGACATGCCCTGAGGAACTTCCTGTAGTGCCATACTGAGCTGAGATGATTGGCCTCCAACGACCACAACCATTGTTCTTCATGCCAACTATACTCACTGGAGTTTAGAAGAATGAGCAGAGATCTAGTTGAGTTATATAAGATGCTGAAGGGATTAACAAAGTAGACATGGAAAGGATGTTTCCTTATGTGGGAAATTAAGAACAAGAGGTCATAGTTTTACAACAAAGGGTAGCAGATTTAAAACAGAGATGAGGAGAAATTACTTGTCTCAAAGCATCATGAACTTGTGGAATTTACTACCCCAGAGTGTGGTAGATGCGCAGACATTAAGTAAATTTAAGGATAGATGGACAGATTGTTAATTAGTATGGAGAGCAGGCAGGAAAGTGGAGTTGGGGTTGATATGAGATGAGCAAATCAAACGATGGACCAAGCTTGAAGAACTGAATTGCCTACCCCTGCTTCTCGTTCTTACGCTCTTAACATAATCCACCTTCTAGAGAGCATTCCTTCCGATTTCCATCAACTTCAGTTTTACTAGGCTCCTTGGTGCCGCTATTGATCAAATACTGTTTTAATATCTAGGGCAGTCCCTTTCACATCTCCTCTGGAATTCATATTTGGACTAAAGATGTAATGGGATCTGGAGATAAGTGGTCCTGACAGAACCTGAACTGAGCATGAGTGAGTAGGCTGTTACTGAATAATTGCCAATTGATTTTGCATTTCTTTCCCTACTTTGATCATGGTCAAGAGTAGACTGGTCAGATATTTTCTAATCAACCCATTCAGAGATGTCATTCCAAATCCCTGGAGCAGGTCAGACTTGAACCTAGCCTTCCTGGCTCAGAGGCATTGACATTGTCACTGTGCCACAAGAAGCCCTTATAGGCTGGCAAGACGTAAGTGACTAAATTAAATTTATCCTGCTTTTTGCAGACTAATTAAGGGTATCCTGTTGTAGTAGTAATTGGTTGAATTGAATTTGTTCTGGACAGGATATACCTAGGCAATTTTCCACATTATCAGGTTGATGCCAGTGTTGTAGCTGTAGTGAAACAGTTCAATTCAAGGCATCGCTAGCTCTCGAGCACACTAATCAAATAAGAACTCTCATGTTCAAGTCATAAAAATGAGATAGATAATGCAGACCTGCTGGGTAGCTAAGGATTTTTGAACCTTAACTTTTTGCTGCTTGAAGGAAAATTACTTTAATAATAAAGTTTTAAATATCTTTAAATAATTAAGTATTTACATCTACATATTCACAATGTTTGCAAATTATGATGCAAAAATAAAGATGGCACAAGTAAGTTTTCAGATTAAACCAGACCGGGGTTGACATCCATATATATATTGCTTGGTTGGCCAAGAAATCAGAGTCAGAAGTCGCTGGTGGTGAAGCACTTGTGAGTTTTGGCAATTCTAGAGGGACGCTGATCAGCCTGAGGCCATCTTGGATCCATAGCATAGAACAGAATTACCCTCAGGGCAGCTCTCAGGCTGAGAGCTGTGATTTGAAAGTAAACTATGAACAGGAAGGATGTGCAGAGGGTACTGACATCTCATGACTGTTCTGAAAATATGAACTTGCCTTAAGTTGAAGCTTATTTTCTACTGAATGCATAGATTTCTTGATGCAAGTTATATAGTCCTGAAAATAGTAAGCAGACTGTTTTTCCTGCTTTATTACTTACAGTTCAGGATCATGTATTTTTATTTTGTTTACAATATTGATTCAAATGAAGCTTCTGCACATTACCTACATGTGAAATACAGTTGACAACAAAATTACATACAAGCAAATTAATTTGTGATGGGTATGACAAGAAAGGATGTGTTACTTCAGGTGAAAAGTCAAAACTCAAATACCAAGCCCTAATATTTTAAAAATATACCTGTAGTTCTGAACTGCTATATTGCACTAATTCACTAATTGACTTCACAGAAAGCTCAATGTTTTGTGTGACAGTTTTCGAGATAGACAAACATAGAAGTAAGAGTAAATCATTCAGTCCCTCAAGCATGCTTCTCCATTCTAGATTATGACTACTCATTCACCTCTCCACCACATTCCTACGTAATCCCCATATCCCTTGATGTCATCAATAACTAGAAATCTATCAATCTTTGCCTTGAACATTACCGAATGACTGAGCTTCCACTGTCGTCTTGGGTAAGGAATTCCCACTGTCTGAGTGAAATTCTTCCTCATCTAAGTTCTGAATGGCTTGCTTTTTGTTCTGAGTCTGGATCCTCTGATTCTAGATCCCACAGCCGGGGAAACATCTTTTCTGCATCTATTCTTTCTATCCCATTCAGAATTCTTTTAAGTTTCTGTAAGATTACCTCTTCTAAACTCCACGGAACGTAGGCCCAGTTTCTTCAAAGAACAGTTCCACCACTCTCTGGTTTCTGAGCTGGTCGAACTGTCCTTTGAGGAAACTGTGTCTATATTCTGGTGAGTCTCTGTTGCACTCTGTTAATGGCAAGAACCCCTTTCTTAGGCAAAGGAACCAGACCAAGTACAATATTCCACGTATGGTCTCACCAGTCTTCAATACAATTGAGGTAAGACTTGTTTTCTCCCATATTCAAACTCATCTGCAATAAAGGCCAGCATGCTATTTGCCCTCCAAATCACTTGTTAGAACTGCACGCTAGTTTTCAATGACTCATGAATTAGGACAACTAAATTGCCTTAAGTATCAACACTGTCCGATCTCTCACCATTTAAGAAACAGTTTGCACCTTTTTTTCCTCCTACCAAAGTTGATAACTCACATTTATCCACATTATATTCCATTTGATGTGCTGTTGCCCACTCAACCTGCTTGTCTAAATCCCTTTGAAGCCTCTTTGCATCCTCATCATAACTCACATTCCCACCAAGTTTTGTCTATTCTACAGGCTTACTACAAATACAAATATTACAATTGGCTTGAGATCCAAATCATTGATAAAGATTGTGAATAGCTGGGACCAAAGCACTGATCCTTGAGGTACATCATTGATCACAACCTGCTAAATTGAGAATTAGCCATTTAGTCCTACTCTCTGCTTTCTACCTATTAACTGATCGCCAATCCATATTAGTGTATTACCCCAACCCATATGCTTTAGCTTATTTTTCTAACCTCCTGTGTGGGACTTAACAAATGTCCTCTGAAATCTAAATGCATCACATCAATTGATTCTTCTTTCTCAACTCTGCAAGTTACATTGTTAAAAACCTCTTGGCAGGTCTGTCAAACATGGTAATAACAGAAGTTGCCGGAAAGGCTCAGCAGGTCTGGCAGCATCTGTGAAGAAAAAATCAGAGTTAACGTTTCGGGTCCGGTGACCCTTCCTCAGAAGGGGTGAAACATGATTAATGTCGCCTCTGCCCGGTCAAACATTTATTTTCTACATATCCAAACATCACGTCCTTTATAATAGATTCTAGCATTTTCCCTACTACTGATGTCAGCATACAGTTCTGTAGTTCCCTGTTTTGTTTCACCCTCTCTTAAATAGAGGGCTTACATTTGTAACCTTTCAATCTGCAATCAACATTGCAGAATTAATGGAATTTTGAAAGATGATCAGCAAAGCATCACTAGCTCTGTAGCCATCTCTTTCAGTACTATTAAGTGAGGATGTTCAGCTCTCAGTGATTTGTCAATCTTAGATTCCAGTAAGTTCTCCAATATTTCTTTTTTCACTAATGCTAATTTTTTGCAGTTCCAAAAGTTCACAAGACCCTTGAATCTTAATTATTTATTGCATATTCCTCTACGAAGACAGATACAAAGTATTTATTTAGAGATAGCAAGAACTGCAGATGCTGCAGTCAGAGACAACAAAGTATGGAGCTGGAGGAACACAGCAGGCCAGGCAGCATCAGAGGAGCAGGAAAGTTGATGTTTCAGGTTGGGACAGTTCTTCAGATTTATTTAGTATTTATTTAGCTTCTCTGCCATTTCTCTATTTCCAAATGAAAGTTTCATGTCTCTGACTGTAATGGACCTACATTTGTCTTTGCTAATCGTTTCCTTTTTACATACTTTATGAAGCTTTCACAATCTGTTTTTTATGCTTCTTGCTATGTTACATTTATATTCTGTTCAATAGTTCTTTGTCAATTTCTTTGTCAGTCTTTGCTAAATTCTAAAATGTTCCCAATCCTCAGTCTTACAATTTTTTTGGCAACTTTATAAGCCTCCTCCTATGATCTGACTACTCTCTTTAATTCCTTCCTTTTAGGCTTCCTTGCATTTCCCATTGGCTGTTTATAATGCTTCTGGCTGTAAATGTGATTCCAGGATAGTACATTGCCTCCTGCTACTAGGGCCAATGATGTCACAGAGCAGCTACAATATTAAAGTAAAGGGATGTATTTAAGCCAACTGTTAATTCTTTAAATACTAGCCATTGTCTATCTACTGACAAACTGTTTAATGCATTTTTCCAAACCACCATAGTCAATTTCCTCCTCAGATATTCATACGGTAAATTTGGTGATCTAGAAACCACTCCTAAAAATATTTGTTGTACCTGCTTGTTTCTTATCCCTACTCAAATAGATTCTACATCCTGTTCTCCCAAATAGAGATCTTTTCTCACTAATACACTGATCCCATTTCTTTGGGATCTCAATCTGCCCTGCACCACCCACGATGATACAATGGTCAAGAGGCACAATAATGCCTGTTCTTCCTCAGGAGGCTAAGGAAATTCAGCATATCCATTAGGACTCTCACCAACTTTTACAGACGCACCATATAATTCTTTCTATCTGGATGCATAATGGCTTTGTACAGCAACTGCTCTGCCCAGGACCATAAGAAACTACAGAGAGTTGTGAACACAGCCCAGACCATCAAGCAAGCCAACCTTCCATCCACTGACTCCACCTACACTTCTTGTTGCCTCAGAACGGCAGCCAGCATCATCAAAGGCCCCTCCCACTCCAGTTATAACTCTTCCAACCTCTTCCATCAGGCAGAAGATACAAAAGCTTAAACACGTGTACCAACAGGTTGAAGAACAGCTTCTTCCCCACTGTTAGTAGACTTCTGAATGGACCTCTCAAGTTTCCAATCTAATGTTGATCTGGTGTTTTGTGCACCTTCTTTGCAGCCCGTAACATTGTGTTCCTCGCTATGATCTTTGTATGGTATGATCTTCCAGTACTGCATGCAAAACAAAAACTTTTCACTGTACCTGGGTACACATGACAATAACAAATCAAATTAAATCAAATCAAATCAAATATCATCAGCATTACCTTACCTCCTCTTCCTTTTTCATATCCATCCTCAGTGTTGAACATCCTTTACTATTTAGTTCCTAGTCTTGGTCACTCTGCAGCCATGCCTTGATAATCACCTTTAAATCATACCATTTTACTTCTACTTGCACCATCAATTGAACTTCCTTATTGCAAATGCTGCATGTATTCAGATTGAGTGCTTTTAATTCTACATTTTTAACACAATTCTGTAATTTGTCCCCAGTAAATTCTAGGATTTGTTTCTGCTACTTTCCACTTTCATTTACAGATTTTCTACATCTGTAACCAGTTTTGGTTTTATTCTATCTGAATTCCCTCTTAGGTTTCCAATCCCCTGATAAATCAGTTTTAACCCGCCCCAACAGAAGTAGCAAAGCTTGCCACTAGGATATTAGTCCAGGTTTTGCTAAGGTATAACCCATCATCTTGTACAGATTCTACCTACCTGTCCTTTAAAATAGATGACGATCAATCCGCAGTGTTAGTTGCAATGCTCCACAGATCACTCAGCCTTCTGAGAACTTTGACACTGATAGATAAATTCCCTTGCAACCTGTCCCTTGTGTGCAAAACCTTAAATGTAGCACTAACTGTGGCTAACTAAAATTGAAACTTTCATCGCTGCATGTGAAAATTCTAGCTTTTGTGCAAGCTAATATACATTCTCCTTTTTTTTGCCTCCTCAGTATCGTTCAGGATGAAACTTATCACTATTTAACATTATTAATTTATTTGTGAGGACATGTCAATGTGTCATATGAAGTAACAAAAGAATTTGTTCAACACAGTGACAGGATGCGAGTTTATATCTGTCATTTTCCACATGCATTCTTATCTCCTAATGTTAGATGAGGCTGAACCAGCAAAATGACATGCTTTAGTCAGGACCTCCATCCAAATCAATGAGGTTAATGTAGAAATGTCAGGGAAACTGGAAAGATGAAAAACATTTATCACAGGCAAGACTTTATTTAATGTGGCTCGGAAGAAAACCGAAGGGTTCAAATTCAAATTCTTGTACACCCAATAAGATACATTCCAATTATAGAATTCAAGTGACATAATTAGTTTTTGATCAAAATATTAAATCATTCATTATAAAATTCCCATTTAACAATGGAGATTGTTTCCAGAATTGTAAACTGCCAGTAATTAAACTCAATGTGCTTCAATATACTGTCATACCCAAATAAGGCGTGTCATCTTACAGCATTAAATATCAACATGCAATTCTTCTGTATTGATTTGACTGCAATGTCCACACAATGGATAGTGAGAGGTTCCAGAATGATAATGGGTTAGCTTTGTCCTGGTTGGCTCTGCTAGAAGTCTCTAGAAATTGTTGTCAGCTTGTATCGTGATCGCTGGTGGTTTATTTCAGTACAGCAAAGTCCATTTAAAATTTAAAATAGTATAGATTTTAAAACGATCTAAAAAGTTTTGCAAAGTAACTTGGATAATTGATTTCTGAAGAAGGGTCCCAACCTGAGACGTCAAATTTCCTGCTCCTCTAATGCTGCCTGTCCTGCGGTATTCCTTCAGCTCCACACTGTGTTGTCTCTGACTCCAGCATCTGCAGTTTTTACTATTTCGGGTAATTGATTAATGCTCAAGTGGAAGGGATTAATTAAGTGGTGAAGAATTCTTTCTCACTGAAACGTAATCCTAGACAGAATCAGAAAACAGATTACAGTTGTCTCAAATGATGTAAGTTGGGCAATCCATTGTAGAATAATTATCACTCCAAACAGTTAATGTGTTTCAGCATAAAGATATCTGTGAAAAAAAATGTGCCAAGGTACAGGATAAATGCTTTGATTTACTTATCTGTGCAATTTACATTAGGAGCACTAGTTTAATGAGTAAACACCATTAAGGTTTCTCAAAAGACTTTTTAAAAATATATTTTATTTATCCATCCTATTTTTTCTTATTTTAGTTTCTTCCTGCTAACAATATATTTGAATGCAGTTCACCTTCAAATAAGACAGGTTACATAAAGAATTCCCTATCTTATTTAATGGAATGGAAATCGTTCCCTACCCTCCACAGGTCATCTGCTTCAATTTAGACTCTTGATACCTGATCAAAATGGAACCAACCCAACAAGCATCTCTGTTTAAAATAAAATGCATAAAATAATTGTCCATGCACCAATGAGATAAAACTGAAGTCTGGGTGGCTGTCCCTGGAAACACTGCATAGCTACAGGAGTTATCAGGCTGCGTGAAACATTGATTTTCCAGGGCTTGTAAGAACAAGAATAAAAGACAAATTAGCCCTGTAGCCCTCACCCCTCATACTCCCTCATGCCCTACAACTTTCCATGCCACATCATGACTCCTGTCTACCTCCAGGGAGTTTTGTGTCCCTTATACCCCTCGGTCCACTCCCTCATGGACATCTGTAGACCCTATACCAATCTATGTTCCTCTACACCCTTGCCTCCCCCGACCCATAGCCTCCCCCGACCCATAGCCTCCCATGCCCCTGGCCAACTTATGCCCAACTCAATAAAAACCAAAAGAACTGCAAATGCTGTAAACTGGGAACAATAGAAGTTGCTGGAAAGGCTCAGCAGGACTGGCAGCATCTATGAAGAAAAATTCAGAGTTAACGTTTCGGGTCCAGTGATCCTTCCTCAGAATGGAGGAATGGTCGCTGGACCTGAAATGTTAACTCTGATTTTTTCTTCAAGATGCTGCCAGTCCTGCTGAGCCTTTCCAGCAACTTCTATTTTTATGCCCAACTCAACCCCTTCAGCCCTCTAGATTTAGACTTTATTGTCACATGTACTCAAGAACAAACTCATAGAATCCCATCAAAGAATCCCTACAGTGTGGAAGCAGGCCATTCAGTCAATCGAGTCCCTCCGAGGAGTATCCAACCCAGACCCACCCCATTTCTGTGTTTTCCATGGCTAACCCACCTAGCCTACACATTCCAGGACACTATGGGCAATTTAGAACGGCCGATCCACCTAGCCTGCACATCTTTGGACTGTGGGAGAAAACCAGAGCAACTGGAGGAAACCCACGCAGACACTGGGAGAATGTGCAAATTCCACACAGACAGTCACCTGAGGGTGGAATTGAACCCAGGTCCCTGGTGCTGTGAGGCAGCAATGCTAATCACTGAGCTACCGTGCTGCTGTATATTTAAAGTACAGGAGTACAATAAAAAATTTTCTATCTCACCATACAAGGTGTCATCTTAGGTACAAGAACCTGGGTACAAAAACTTAAGAACAAGGTGTAGAGAAATAAGGAACAACATTAAAATTTAAACATTACAGTCACTCTTAATGTAGAGTAAAAAAACGTTAAATGTTAAAAGTCCCTGTGAAAATCTACACCTCTCACCATGGTGCCTATGCCAACCTATGCCCCTTTCTAGCCCCTATTGGTACCAATTCAGTACCATTCATGTCAACCCATGTTCCCTCCTACCAGCTAACACCTTACATGCCAACTCACATAATATTCACCCTAGTCATACCTCATGAGCCATACATAGACAATCTAAAATAAAGTTTTAAGGATCTATTGCAGATTTTATATTTTTAAAAATACACTGTCAGCTAAAAAAAAATCATGCACTTCATTTAAATTTTTTTCAACTACTCAGTCTCTTGTAAAAACAAGCATGTCATTATTGCACTTAATTCCTTATTTTAAAAAAATCTATTAATATTCATAGCCCCACAATCAAAGACTTTATAACCACTGGGACCTGCCAATGAAACTGTGTAGAGACAGGATCCATGCTGTGTAAATGATAGGTTGTGGAATCAGTTATGAAGTGCAAATTTAATAATGATAACTCCCAGTTTTACATGAGCAGCCAAAGTAAAATTGCAATTGCTGATTGCTTTTAAAAAATGTGCAGTTTTTTAATATATTTAACATGAAGAGCCTCAAAGGTTTGATGGTTCCATAGAGTTTATCCACATTTTACATATAT
>NW_025966845.1:27976-30000 GCF_021869965.1 Rhincodon typus | reverse complement strand
CATTCAGTCTGCGGCAGTTCTCTGACCTTCTACACCCTCAGCTCCGCACAGAGGAGGTGCTGCCCACAGACACGGCGCTACATAAATCGAAGGGTGTTGTTGTTGTTGTTGAGAGCCTGCTACATCCAGCACTGTTTCCTCTCAGTGCATCTGTGTTCTTTCAGTGTATTTTTAGTGACAATTTTAACAAGGAGAGGAAGCTGTGAACCGCACTCCAGTTTATTGTATACCTTCCCAAGTGCTCATTATTGGAGAGACACAGCAACCTGTTATCCTTTGCTGTTGGTGTAGAATTGTTTGGCGGAGCTCTCTCATTTATAAGTGCTGCACAATCACAAGTTTACCCCTCTCGGATCTGAAGCTTTCCAATCATTGCAAACCAGTGTTTCAACTCATAAAGAACGTAGGCCATTCAGCCCATCAAACAAGCCTCACCGTTCAGTGCAAATGCAGTTGCAGCTGATCAATCACTTCCAATGTCGTTTACTTACCTCATCCACCCTGCCCCGTACACAGCAGGTCATCAGAAAGCTATTAATTTCTACCACAAACATTTGGTTTGATCGGATTTGATTTATTATTGTCACATGTACTGAAAAACAGTGAAAAATATTGTTTTGCGTGCTAACCAGACAAATCATAACTTACATAAGTGTATCAGGATAATAGAACAGAGTGCAGAGTATAGTGTTACAGCTACAGCGAAGGTACAGAGAAAGATCAACTCTAATATATGAGAGGTCTGCTCGTAAGTATGATAAAAGCTGGGAAGAGGCCGTTCTTGAATCTGTTGGTATGTGTTTCCAAACCTTTATATCTTCCGCCTGATGGAAGAGGGTGGAAGAGAGTACAAATGGAGTGGGGAGGGGTCTTTGATTATGTTGGCTGCTTCCCTGAGTCAGTGGGAAGTGTAGATGGAGTCAGTGTAAGGAAGGCTGGTTAGTGTGATGGACTGGGCTGCTGTAATTCCTTGTGGTGTTCAAAATACCTCATGTTCAAAGACTGAGCCCCCACAGCCCTTGGAGGTACAGAATTCCATGTTTGCCCCCTCTGAATAAAATAATTTCTCCTCATCTCAGGCTCAAATGGGATTTCCCTCATCCAGCTATGAGGGATGAGGTTCGTGTATGGCTGAGGAGGTTAGGAAAACTTTGCAAAGGCAGGGGGGATGAAGGGACTGCGAAAGGAGATGAAAATGAGGGAGTGAGAATGAAACGGGGACTCGGGGCGAGGAGGGGGTGAGTGGACGATCAGGGAAAAAGGAGGGAAGGGAAAAATGAGGGAGATGGAGGGGTGTTGGAGGGATGGACGGAGATGGGAAATTGAGGAATGAGAGTGGGGGGAGTAATTGGGAGAGTGTGAGGGAGCTGGAGTGGGAGAGGAGGTGCATTGGAGGAAGGGAGAGGGAACTTGAGGGGAGAGAGGAAGAAAAAAGTGCAGGAGAATGGGAGAGGGATTGGGAGAGGAAGAGGATTGATGGAAGGGAAGGAGAATTGGGAAGTGAGAGGGGAAGGGGAGGGGGAGGGGGAGGAGAGGGGCCATTAGGACATGAGGGATTGTGGGTGTGAAAGGGAGTTGGAAGGTAAGAGGAAATCGGAGACAGTAGGAGAAGAGGGGAAAACGTGTGGAGTAGGGGTAAGAGGGTGACCTGGGGAATGGGAGGGAAGGGAACATTGGAGGGGGATTCAGTGGGAGGGGGTGGGGGAATTGAGCAAGGAGAAATGCAACTGGGAAGAGAGAGAGGGAGAGAGGATTTGGAAAGTAGGAACAGAGAAAGATTTGGGGGATTTGAAGGAAAATGAATTCAGGATGAGAGAGGGGGAGAGGGTGGAGTCTGGGGGCAGGAGAGAGAAAAACGGGTGTCGGGAGGGAGATAGATAGGGGGGCATATGGGGGAAGGGAAAGAGAGGTGGAGTTTCGGCGAGGGAGAGAGAGATGGAGTCTGGATGGAAGGAAAGAGAGGGAGGATTCTGGGAGGAGGGAAGGGGGAATCTGGATGGAGGGACAGAGAGGGGGAATCTGGG
>NW_025966845.1:22276-27876 GCF_021869965.1 Rhincodon typus | reverse complement strand
ATGGGCGTAATCTCGGGGGTGGGGAGAGAGAGAGAGAGAGAGTGCAGGTAAGGGAGAGAGTCTGGGAGAAGGACCAGGACAGGAACTCTGGAAGTCGTGTGATTTAGAGGGTAGGATGTAGAAGAAGAGACGTGCATTTCCTTAGCACCTCCAAAGCGCAGTTCAGCCGCAAAGCTGCCTGCGAGCTGTTGGTGTTGGAGGAGCACTGATCCTGAACTGACGTGTATTTTTAATCTCAGGCATCGTACTATGGAACAATCCAGACAATCTACACAGTGGGTTATAGCCTGTCGCTGGTCGTACTGTCTGTCGCTGTCTTCATCCTGTTAATGTTTCGGTGGGTAATTCATAATGAGACCATTCACCTAAAAACACTGTTTAATCACTGAACGTTTCTGTCTGTGAATCGAATCGTTTCAATTTAATGGACAAAACTGAAAACAAAAGAACTTTGGGTGCTAGAAATCAGGAACAGAAATTGCTGGAGAAACTCAGCAGGCCTGGCAGGATCTGTGGAGAGAAAGCAGAGTTAACGTTTCCTTCTACAGAATGCTGACTTGACCAATTTAATTGGTTAATTAAACCAATCGCTGATGAGCAAAAAATCCTTTTGGACTCAAAAGGAAGGAAGGCATTTATATAGCACCTTTCACACGTGGCCTTTGGGTTCCTCAAAGAGCTTCACTGTCAACTTTTTGAGCCGTCGTTGTGATACAAGAAACGTGGCAATTAATTTGTGCAGAGCAAGCTCCCACGAACAGAAATGAGGTGGTGAGCAGAGCAGCGATTGTTTTTATTTGAACCGAGGGATAAATCTTGGATGAAGCTCATTTGTTGAAATGGTGTCTTTTATGTCTACCGGAGAGGGGAACTCTGGGTTTAATGTCTCATTTGAAGATGACACCAGTGACGATGCAGCACCCTTCCCCCAGTATAGCTGCTGTTGGAGTGCACAGGCCCAGGGTGGGGCAGGGCGGCATGAGATAGGGTGTTGAAGACGATGGGAAATCAGAGGTGTCTGTTCCACTGCCAACCCTACCCCACCTCGGGACAAGAGCTAAATGGGGCATGCACCCCAGAGAGCGGAGACTGAAGGATAGCTGAGGAGGGAATGCATTGACCTGTAGCTGAGGCATGTTGCTCGGTTCTTGTGGTCAGGGGGAGGTGTGGGAAAGCAGGAATTGCTGAATGGTGGTGCCTCAACCCCATGCCCATGGATTAATGCCAATCGTTACGATGGCTGGAAGTGGCCACAGAAAGTGGTCACGGACAAAACATTGAGGGTTTTCAAGAAGGAGTGATCATGCAGTCAGAGAGGTTTACAGTGTGGAGACAGGCCCTTCAGCCCGACTTGTCCGTGCTGCCCACTTTTCACAATTAAACTGGTCCCATTTGCTTGTGTTTGGTCTGTATCCCTCCGTACCCATCCCATCCATGTACCTGTCCAAATGTTTTTTAAACGATGGAATTGTACTCGCTTCCACCCCTACCTCTGACAGCCCGTTCCAGACAATCACCACCCTCTGTGTGATAAAATGTTGCCCCAGGGACCCTTTTGTATCTCTCCCCTCCCACCTTAAACCCGTGCCCTCTATTTGCATAGAATCCCCCTACAGTGCTGAAGCAGGCCATTCGGCCCATCAGGTCTGTACCGACCCTCTGAAGACCATCCCACCCAGACCCACTCCCCCCTGCGCCATCCCTGTAACCCCGCATTTCCCATGGCTAACCCACCCGGCCTGCACATCCCAGGGCATTACAGAGCAATTTAGCACGGCCAATCCACACTAACCTGCACATCTTTGGACGTGGGAGGAAACCCACGCAGACACGGGGAGAATGTACAAACTCCACACAGACGGTCGCCCGAGGGTGGAATCGAACCCGCGTCCCTGTCGCTGTGAGGCAGCAGTGCTGCTTCAGGCCAAAGGGTGTGGGGAGAAAACAAGAAGAAGGGACTGAGTTGGACATTCAGCCATTGATGATGTTAAACGGCAGAGCAGTCTCGAAGGCTTAACCAAGAAATGCAAAACCCAGGGTTAATGTTCTGGGGGCCTGAGGCCTTTCCTGAATTGCTCCATATTTTCTGATTCATCTCCTCGGGTAAATAAAACAGGAAGTGACAGACATCAATAACATAGAGCTATGGTAACGTGGGCCCTAAACGATCACACATCGAAGGAACATATTTAAATGAGATACTAAATTGAGATTTCTTCTTGGGTGATGCCTACTGTGGTTGAAAAGCTGGCGGAAAATCAGGCAACTGAGGTGTTGCAGGAAGTATATCCTGGGAGGTTTCCTGACTGTGTGCTAACAAGGTCATAAAACCGCAGGTTGAAGCAGGAGGAGAAAGGAAAGAATACAGATGAGGAAGTTAGAATTCATTTGTCGGAGACTATATTTGATCAAATGGTTAAAAAAAAATACAACCCCAAGGCCTCACAAACTGTTTACTCTGGTGTTCAGAAAGATGTATGAGGATGTTGGATTTGAGCTGTAGGCAGAAACTGAAAAGGCTGGGGCTATTTTCCCTGGAGCGTTGGAGGCTGGGGGTGATCTTATAAAGGTTTATAAAATCATGAGGGTCATGGATAGGGTAAATAGACAAAGTGTTTTCCCCAGCGTGGGGGAGTCCAAAACTAGAGGGCATAGGTTTAAGGTGAGAGTGGAAAGATTTAAAAGGGACCTAAGGGACAGCTTTTTCACACAGAGGGTGCTGTGTGTGTATGGAATGAGCTGCCAGAGGAAGTGGTGGAGGCTGGTACAATTACAGCATTTAAAAGGCATCTGGATGGGTATATGAATAGGAAGGGTTTAGAGGGAAATGGGCCAAATGCTGGCAAATGGGACTAGATTAATTTAGGATATCTGGTCAGCATGGACAAGTTGGACCGAAGGGTCTGTTTCCATGCTGTACATCTCTATGACTCTTGTGGACTGTTTAGCCTCAAAACTTTTCTGTAAAAAAGGAGAACAGGACAAAGCAGGATGTGGATGCTATTTTGAACAGGGGCAAAGGAGATCTGCTCTGGTGTCCTGGGCCTCAGATGACACCACGGAGAAATACTTTATGCCATCACTTATCTTGCCAGTGTTTTTGCGGCCCCTGTGTTTTATACATTTGCAACAGGGACAGCATTCCAAATTGGGCAGAAAGGTTGGGAATATCTAAGGCTGTGACAGCTGCAAGCCACAGAATCTCATGGCCCAGAATGAGTCCATTTGGCCCATCTCCCTTGTGCTGGAAGACATTTACAGTTTGTCAGTTCCGAAGAAGAGTTATACCGGACTTGAGACATTAATTCTCTCCCCATAGAGGCTGCCAGGCCTGCTGAGTTTCTCCAGCATTCTCTGTGTTAGTTTCCCAGTGCCTGCTGCTTTTTCCGTTTATTACAATTCGCTGCCACTCCCCCACTCTATTCCCAAAGCCTTGCAGATTCGTCTCTTCCAGTATTTATTCAGTTCCCCTCTGAGAGTCACTGTCATCTCTGCTTCATCTGTGTCCGCAGGCAGTACAATTCAGTCCAAAACAACTTGTCGCTTTGAAGAAAAATAAAATCTCATCTTCTCTTCTGGTCAATTACTTACTGAATGTGCTGCTACCCTGAAAGGTATCAGAACACATTCTATTCAGCACTCAGTTTGTTTTGAAATTTCAATCATGGGTTTGTTGCTGGAGTGCCCTGTGTGAAATTGCAATTCTGTCCATTAAAATAGCTAAGAGTTAATTTCAAAAAAACTGTGAAACTGCAATGTGCTGTTTGTACTTTCTCTATTGAATTTATTTTCAGTTGAGAAACTGGGGTCTGGGACAAAACTCCATGTATTCCAAACAGGTAATGTCACCAGGCTAGTAATTGGGAGGCCTAGTCTGACTCTCTGCTGGAATTTATTTCAATAAAACAAATTGGGAATCCTAAAGCTAGTCTCCAAAATGATGGCCTTGAAACTATTATTGATACAGAGAAGGAAATTTGGCGTCCTTACCCAATCTGGATATATGTGACAAGTATTCACGTCATACATTAACGATCTGGACAAAGGAACTGAGGGCGTTGTTGCTATGTTTGCAGATGATACAAAGATAGGTGGAGGGACAGGTCATGTTGAGGAAATGGGGAGGCTGCAGAAGGACTTGGACAGGCTAGGAGAGTGGGCAAAGAAGTGGCAGATGGAATATTATATGGGAAAGTGTGTGAGGTTATGTACTTTGGTACCAAGAATAGAGGCATAGGCTATTTTCTAAATGGGGAAAGGCTTCCGAAATCTGAAACACAAAGGAGCTTAAGAGAAACCTGAACTAGAACATAGAATGTGGTGGCACAGTGGCTCAGTGGTTAGCACTGCTGCTTCACAGCCTCAGGAACACAGGTTCAATTCCACCCTTAGGTGGCTGTCTATGTGGAGTTTGCACATTCTCCCCATGTCTGTGTGGGTTTCCTCCCACAGTACAAAAATGTGCAGGCTAGGTGGATTGGCCATGCTAAATTGCCTGTAGTGTTCAGGGATAGGTGGGTTATAGGGGGATGAGTCTGGGTGGGATGCTCTAAGGGTTGGTGTAGACTTGTTGGACTGAAGGGCCTATTTCCACACTGTAGGGATTCTATTCTATTCTTTATTGGCAAGCTGGAGAGGGTTCAGAAGAGATTTACCAGGATATTGCTGGAAATGGAGTGTTTGAGTTAAAAGGATAGGCTAGGACATTTTTTCTCTGGAATCTAGGAAGTTGGGGGATGAACTTATAGGGGTTTATAAAATAATGAGCAGTAAAAATGAGGTGAATGGCAGGTGTATTTTCGCTAGGGTGGTAAATTCCCTAGGCCATGGTAAATTGCCCATAGTGTTCAGGGATGTGTAGATTAGGTGGGTTATAGGGGGATGGGTCTGGGTGGGATGCTCCGAGGGTCAGTGTGAACTTGTTGGGTTGAAGGGCCTGTTTCCACACGGTAGGGTTTCTATGAACATAGAATGGTGCAGCACAAGAATGTTGTGCCGAATGTGATGTCAAATGAAACTAATCCCTTCTGCCTGCCCTTGGTCCATATCCGTCCATTCCTTGTGTATTCATGTGCTTATCTAAAAATTCCTTAAATGCCCCTATTGTATCTGTCCCCATCACAGCCCCTGGGAGCGTGTTCCAGACTCCTACCACTCTCTGTGTAAAAAAAATTGCCCCTCACGTCTCCTTTGAACTTTCCCCCTCTCACCTTAAATGCATGCCCCCTAGAAATAGACATTACAACTCTGGGAAAAAGATTCTGACCATCAACCCTTTCTATGCATCTCATACTTTTATAGATCTCTATCAAGGCTCCCCTCAGCCTGCACTGCTCCAGAGAAAACAGCCTGAGTTTTTCTAGCCTCTCCTTATAGCTCATCCCCTCTAATCCAGGCAGCATCCTGGTAAACCTCTTCTGAAACCTCTCCAAAGCCTCCACATCCTTCCTGTAATGTGGTGACCAGAACTGAACACAATACTCTAAGTATGGCCTAACCAAAGTCTTATAAAGCTACAACATGATATCCTGAATCTTGTACTCAATTCCCCGACCAATAAAGGCAGCATGCCATACACCTTCTTTACCACCCTATCTACT
>NW_025966845.1:0-2276 GCF_021869965.1 Rhincodon typus | reverse complement strand
CAGCTGTTCAAGGGCCACAAAGGGCAGTCCATCAACATCAGCCTTTGCTAGTGTTGTCCACAAGACAAGACCAGTACATTGTCTGAAAGAATTCACAACCTAATTGTGTCCTCATGCAGCAGCAGGGTTTGGAGGCAATCTGAGCACCACTGGGCAGGCAGTATTTATTTGTCCTTTGCATGACATTACAAAACTGGTACAAAGAACAAAGAGCAGTACAGCACAGGAACAGGCCCTTTGGCCCACCAAGACTGCGCCAACACATGATTCCTTTCTAAACTAAATGCATCTTGCCTCTATGTGGTTTGTATCCCTCTATTCCCTGTCTAACCATGTCTCTGCCAAGGTGCCTCTTAAACGTTGCTATTGTATCCACTTCCACCACCTCCTCTGGCAGTACATTCCAGGCACTTACCACCGTCTGTGTAAAAAACCCGTCTCTCACATCTCCTTTACACTTTCCCCCTTTTACCCTAAACCTATGTCTCCTGGTATTTAACATTTCTACCTTGTGAAAAAGACTCTATCTATTTTATCCATGCCTCTCATAATTTTCTAAACTTCTATCAGCCTCCGACAATCAAGTGAAACCAAACAACGTTAGTCCAACTTATCCTCAGAGCTAATACCCTCCAAACAAGGCAACATCCTGGTAAACCATTTCTGTACCCTCTCCAAAGCCTCTACATCCCTCTGGTGGTGTGGTGACCAGAACTATACACAATATTGCAACTGTGCCATAACTAAAGTTCTATACAGCTGCAACATGTCTTGCCAATTTTTATACTCTGTGTCCCGCCCAATGAAGGCAAGCATGCCATATGCCTTCTTGACCACCTTATCCACTTGCGTTGCCACTTGCAGGCAACTGTGAGCCTGTACGTCTAAATCCCTCAGTACATTGATGCTACTATATACTTCTCTCCTATAACGGATCTCCTAAAATGCATCACCTCACACTTGTCCAGACTAAACTCCATCTGCTGTTTCTCAGCCCAAGTCTCCAGCCTATCTATATCCTGCTGTATCCTCGGCAACACTCCTCACTATCTGCAGCTCCTCCAATCTTTTTATCATCCACAAACTTACTCATCAGGCCATGTACATTCTCCTCCAAATCATGTACATATATGATATTACAAACAACAAGGGCCCCAACACTTGAAAAGTGTGACAGGATCAGTGGTGACAGATATCTAGTCTGAAAAACACCCACTGCTACTCTCTGTTTTCTAAGACCAAGGAAGTTCTGTTTCCATTTAACCAGCTCACCATGGATCCCATGTGACTTCAACTTTTGTATCAGCCTACCATGAGGGACTTTGTCAAAGTCCATATTGACAACATCTACAATCCTGCCCTAATGAAACATCTTCGTCACTTCCTCAAAAAATTCAGTCAAGTCTTCCTTCTCAGACTCATCCAAAGAGCAAGGGTGTTCTCTGTGATGTCTAGCCCAATATTTAACCCCTCAACCAATAAGACAGTGGTGACTGCATTGCTGTCTGGGAATTTACTCTGAGAAAATTGGCTGTCACAGTCCCTTCATTTAGAGAAATGCAAACACACACCAGTCATTACAGCTACATAGAGTCAGTACGGCAGATTATAAGCTTAGTTTCCTCCATGCCATTGTACTATGTATATGGAGAAGTCCACTTAGGACAGAGATGAGGAGAAATGTCTTCAGCCAGAGAGTGGGGAGCCTGTGGCATTCACTCCCATAGAAAGCAGTTGAGGCCAAACCATTGAATGCATTTAAGAACAGACGAATATAGTTTGTTTAGGGCTAAAAGGATCAAAGGGAATGGGGAGAAAGGGGATTAAGTTGGATGATCAATCATGATCATATTGATGACACAGTAGGCTCATAGGGCTGAATGGCCTACTCCTGCTCCTATTTTCCATGCATCAAACTACCTCAGACATAATGGGCAGGCTTGAAATTAATAATTTGCTCACCTTGTTTGCTTAGATCCTTCCAGTTTTCTCAACCGAGTTCACATTGATTCCTTCGATATAAAATTAAATAATGAAAGATTCTATAAATTAGGAGGAGATAGATTTCTTTGACAGTGAGAACGAGAAGTAGGCAAATGGAGTTAAAAGTGCTTTCTGCTTGACCTTTGACCTATGGTTCAACAGGAAGTGTCCATCTGGGTTTTCCCCATGACTGGCACAGCCCCATAACTGTCCAGTGTTCTGCTCACCCATCTTCGATATATCTCAGTCTGTACCTGTTGGAAGAATTGCAGATTCCTTTAAAGCAGTCACAA
>NW_025966844.1:0-30013 GCF_021869965.1 Rhincodon typus | reverse complement strand
GAAACCTAGTTTGAAGTGGGTTCAACAATCGTGGCTTTGGTTTCCCTGATATTTAGTTGGTATGTTTATGCTAATCCAGTTCTTGAAATCAAATAAAACCTATGGTATATTAGACAATAGAGAAAGATGGTGTTAAAGTTGTGGTGGATGTTGTCACCATATGTGTGGAAACTGATATTCTGTTTTTGATGCTGTTAAGGGTCGGCGTGCAATGAGAAATGGCATTGGGCCAAGCATAGATTCTTGGAGAATGCCAGAGCAATCGTGTAGGCATGAGAAGAGAAGCCATTGTAGATTGTTATCCCTCCAATTTTAGTCAGAGAACAATGGAATTGGGTGAGGACAGCCCTTTTCATCTGGATGAAGGAGAAGGGGCATTAAGTGAGGATGATGGCTGCAGAAAATTTGAGAAGAATCTGGAGGAGTAGTTTACCATAGTCACACATAAGATATCTTTTGTAACTTTAAGATCAAAATAACAGAATTTAAAATCTGATTTGAGGGATTCAGCCGCAGAGTTTCAGGAATAATGTGATGAATTTGGGAACGAAAAATATCTTCAGAAACTTTTTGTAAGTTTTTAAAGAGGTTGAAGATGAAATGTAAGCTTGCAGTTATTTGTCAAAAATGGGGTTTATGAGAAGAATAGTGATTAATCGTGGATTTGAACGTGAACGGAACTGCATGTTAGAACAGAAAATAGATGTCTATCCTGTAATAGGGCCTGGAGGAAAAGTTGAATGGACAGCAATTTAGGAGGAATAAGGTCTTGTGGACAAGACAAACTTGATTTGAACTGTCACGGGTAAGCACAAAATTCCCCGGTCTATTTATGTTTTTCCAGGTCAGACATCAGATCATAGAAGACCATAGAATCCCTACAATGTGGAAACAGGCCCTTCGGCCCAACAAGTTCACACCGACCCGTCCCTCTATAACCCACCTATAATCTCCACATCCTTGAACACTATGGGGCAATGTGGCATGGCCAGTCCACCTAACCTGCACATCTTTGGATTGTGGGAGGAAACTCACGCAGACGCGTGCAGGATGTGCCAACTTCACACAGAGAGTTGCCCAAAACTGGATTTGAACCTGGGTCCTTGGAGCTGTGAGGCAGCAGTGCTAATCATTGAGCCATCGTGTCACCCTCCTGCTAAAATTAAGCACAAATACAGAGTCAAATCTGACGCTGTCTGGTTTGTATTTCATAACTTTTACACTCCACAGCCAATGTCAAAAATGGCCCACATTGGAGTTTTAGCAGATATTTCTGAAAAGAAGAATTTTTAAATTAGCTTAAATGTTGGCAATTGAAGGTTTAAGAATGCAAATTCGTGCAATGATGGGTTGATCTTGTAGTAATTGAGTAAAGCATAGGTTTTAAAAAAGCAGTAATGTGCTCATAATTTTTGTGGTGAGGCAAGAAGTTTCTGTTCATCTTTACCACAAACTCAAGTTGACAAATTCTGGAAGAGCAGTTTAAAATTCTGCAGTGTGCAATTCCCATGTCATTTATTATAAGCATCAGTTTAATCGGGCATTTATATAAGCTGATTGCATCTGCTGGATGTTTTGAAGAACTGGGCATTACCACTATTGCAATGTACAAAAAACATCTAAAGGATAAATACTTTGAGTGTTGTTCATTGAGCTTTAGATATTGATCATGCTATGCGAAGAATTCTCCTGCTGTTCCCTGAAGGGTGGCATGATCTTTGATTTTCTAGGCAGCCTTTCCAGATTGATGATTTTCTTCCAGTCGTGTTGTGGATCCTGAAGTGACAAACATTAAAAGCTGGATGTGCACACCTAGCCAAAAGTGGGGCAACCGGTGTTTGAAAAGGTGGGTGGGTGGGGTGCTTGGATTTTTGCACACTATTGCTCTTTGTATTCAGCCTCCACCTGTGCCTGTTGGATATGCTCACGACGAGTGGCAGCTTCATTGAAGCTTCTTCAGTTTGAGTAATCTTGGGGGAGAAATTCCTGTGAAACAACGGTGATGTTGCGCTTTTTCAGGAAGACCTTAAGATTGCCCTTGAAGCCGTTTCTCCACCCTCTTGTTAACCGCCCGCTGGGACAAAGCTCAAAGTGCGGAACTGTTTTCAAAGTCTGATATCAGACACACAGAAGATGTGGCCTGCCCAGCGGAGCTGATTGACAATAACAGTGCTTCTGTACGAGGGATGTTGACCTGAGAAGGAACACTGATGTTGGAGCATTTATCATACCACTGAATTTGCAGGATTTTGTGAAGGCATTGCTGATCTCTCAAGGATTTGTGGTGTCTGCTGTAAATTGACTGCCTCTCTGATACACATATATGGGTGGCATGGTGGCTCAGTGGTTAGCACTGCTGCCTCAGACCACCAGGGGCCCAGGTTCGATTCCACCCTCGGGTGACTGTGTGGAGCTTGCATGTTCTTTTCATGTCTGCGTGAGTTTCCTCTGGGGCTTCCGGTTTCCTCCCACCGTCCAGAGATGTACAGTTCAGGTGGATTGGCCATGCTAAATTGCCCATAGTGTCCAGGGATGCACAGGCTAGGTGGGTAAGCTGTTGGAAATGCAGAGTTACTTGGGGGGGAGGGGTGTCTGGGTTCAGAGGTTCACTGTGGACTCAGTGGCCAAACGGCCTGCTTCCACACTGTAGAGCTTCTATAATTCTACATTGCAGACTTATAGACAATGAGTTGGTTGTTATGAGGTTCACAGCTTGCATGTTATTATGCAGCATGTGGAGAATGGTGACAGATTTAAGGGGATTGTTCATAATCCCTCCCAGTTGAGAGTCTAGAGCTTTTTTTTTGGAGTTGAAGAAGACCATATATAGAGGTTGCTACTGCTGTTTGTTTGGTCTTGAATTTGTCTTACTGTTAAAACCTCCACTGTGCCTCTTAATGGATGAAATCCACATTAAGATTTCAGAAGGAGCTCTTCAGCCATTGGGAGGAGACTGTGGAGAATTCCTGCAGTGACCTTTCGTAGTTACTGCAATCGGTATTCTCGGTTTTTTTTTCTTTTTCTTTCTCTTTCTATATCCTGAAGTGCTCTTATGCACAACCTGAGCATTTTTCTGTTCCCCCATCACCAAACAGCCCATGTAATATTTTGCATCTATTAACTACCAGTAAAACCACTACTGTATTTTTCCTGCAATCAGTCTTATTCTTGGAAATGTAAATCTGTCATTGTTTGATCAAAGGATTGCAAGAATGTCAGCCACCCAAGTCAACACCAAAACTGATGACTATGAGACAAACCGTTGCTTATCTTCTTCGGACTGGTAATGTGATTAGAGTTGAGACCCTGTAAAGACCTTCTCATTCAGTGCCTGACAGCTAACTTAGTGTTGCTGAATGAAGAGGGACTACAGTGGCTTGTCTGCCCTTAAAACTATCGTAAACCACACCTGTGGTTTGTACCAGTCTTAAGTTTCCAGATAGAAAAACCTACAGTGAGAATGGCCAGGAGATCCAGGAGCTGCTAAATTGCAAGTGCAGAGTGTTCTTGAACACTGTCACCTCCTGACTCCTCAAAGGCTGCCCACTAACTACAACGCACAAATCAGGAGTGTGATGGAATAATTGCCTGGATGAGTGCAGGTCTAACAACACTCAAGAAGTTTGACATATTCAGGACAAAGCAGCCCACTTGATTGGCACGCATCCACTCCATTTGATGCTCTATCGCAGCAGTATGTACTATCTCCAAGATGCATTACAGAAATTCACCAAAGATCCTTCAAAGCACTTTCCAAACCCATGACCACTTCCACCTAGAAGGTCAAGGGCTGTGTCCCACCTGTAAGTTACCCTCCAAGTCACTCACCATCCTGACCCGGAAATAATTGCCATTCCTTCAATATTGCTCAGTCAGAATCCTGAATTCCCTCTCTAAGGGCATTGAGGTTACTTACAGCACATGGACTGCAGCTCACCACCACCACCTCAAGGGTAACTACAAATGGACAGTAAATGCTGGCCGGCCAGTGATGCTCACATCCCAACGGCAAAATGAAACAAGACAATAAAAGCCTTATGAAAACTTGAGGAATAGAAAACAGGTCTACAGACAAACAAAGGTTGAGGTCCAACGAAAATTGGGGCTTTTTATTTGCTTAACTCCCAAATAGTTTATCTGAAAAAATAGCGCAGGACAATACTCCTTTACTACTGTGCTGAAATGTTATACTTTAGTCACTAAACATTTAGACATCAGACACTAATGCGCTCAAGATTGTATGGCTTTAACCTATCTGATGGTAGTGACAGTAGTACCGTGGATCTTTTGTATTCAATGACTGCAGTCTTTATAGCTAGTGGTAATCCTATGACACCTTACTTATTTTAGGGTCTTCTCAGCCTATTATGATCATAATTGTTCCACGTGCATTTGTTGAGCAGTCTCTGCAGTGTGGTGATCCTAGTTTACTAGATTTCAATGAAGTGCAATCAGGCTAAGTAGAATGAACAGGTTAATGGCAAACCTGTTCAAATTTACGTTGACAAGACGGGATTGGTAATGGTCTAAACAAACCCATTTGTTCAGTTTAACATTTTACTAGCCAAGTTGAAGATGTTTATTTGTATAAAATGAAATGTAGGACTGATCTACGTGGTGGTTTTGAGTTGTGAGATATGTTTGAAAATTTCTGTTCAGATAAGACGTGTGCTTATTTTGATCTACTTTATTATTATCCAGCTTGATTGGTGCAATGCAACTAAATTTCTTCTGGTAAGTTTTTTTTCATGTGATATTGAATGTTCCAGTGCAAAACTGATTCAAAGCAGCGATACACTTTAGGCCTTGGATGGATTTTCACATCTGAAACATTTTTTGTTATCTTGTGTTTCATTCCAATTTTTAATTGTAAGCTGCACAAGTGGCTCATTACAGTGGTACATAAGGGGCCTAGATATTGCAGTCACTGGCACAGAATTATTGTTCATTGTCCTTACGGCTGCCCACAGACTTTTTTGTGGGCTTTTGAGTGATGTCTTAAAATTTTTAGAGATTCTTTCCAGAGCAGTAAATTCAACACAGAACTCTCCCAGAAGAGATAGAGAACAGGCAAGAATCTTCACCTTACATGCAGAGTCAAAACCAGGAGGTCTTAAGACTAACCAAAATTTATGTCACCAAAACCATTTATATAAAAAATAAATGAGAAAGGGGGAGACAGAAACATTAAAAAAAACCTTTTTTAAAAATCTTGTTAATTAGATTCTGAAACAACGAGCCTGCACAATTGTAAAATTTAATTTTCATCTTCTGAGGTTGTTTCGTAATTTAAAAAATGCAATTGCAAAATGTCATTTGTACCTGCCCTAACTTGTTGCAAGCACAATGGATATACCAAATATCTTTGCATTCTACATGTGCTTTAATTCTGCATTTACAAAGCAGATGAATTGGACAGCTTCTGGAAATTTTACTGTGTGCATGCAGACATGAGAAATTACTACAACACCGTCAGAAAGAAAATACAGACACTGCTGGAAACTGACAATCAAAGCAAAATATGCCAAAAGTATTCTGGGCAGGCCACATCTATGGAGAGAAACAGTTGGCACGTAAAGTTGCTTCCTCCTGCCCCCTCATCAGAACTGACTCTGCTGAAGGGTCATCAATCTGAAAAGTTAATTCTGCTTTCTCCATGTATGCTGACTGATCTGCTGAGTATAACCGGCATTTTCTGCTTACACTTAAACTTGCTGTTTGACTTGCTCCATAAAGGTGACTGCAGTTAATCTCCTTGTTCCCACTGCAAAAATTCAGGTGGGTGCAGTTATTCATTTGTCAGATTCTCAATTTGAATTTTGCTGAGTTACGTTGATCTCTACCAAGTTGTGCTGAAAGAGACAGTAGTTCACTGCCAGTCCATGAATAAGGACGGCAATATTGCCCTGGATTCTTGGTTCTGATTAGTATCCTATTACCTTTGTGTGTGTGTGTGTGTGTGTGTGTGTGTATATGTGGGTCATGTAAGGGCAGGATGTCATCATTGAGTTTACAAAGAGTTTTGCACACTGTGAAATGATACCCTAGTATCATTTGGTACCATTAAGGGAAGAATAATTTTTCAAAAGTGAAAATTGATCAAGATGTCAACAGCATCCAGGCTAACAAATTATTAATCCTTGCTTGTAATTGTAACCCATTTTATTAAATAGCAATAGGGTCATAAAAATTAAACCATCCTTGGAGTGATTTTGCATTCTTCTTACTGTGGTTTGATTTGTTCACATGATGGATTACTATAAACTAATCATTTTTGATTCAACCCAGTTTTGAATTTTCTGGCAACTTTATTCCGTTTGCTATCTTTTGCCCACTTGTTTCTCTCCTTCCTTAAATTATTTTTGTTTCATATCTTCTCATTCTTATTCACTTTTTTGTATTTTTCTGATAATTTGAGTGTTTTCTTGAATTCCATGTAGCCAGCAATTCCTGTAAGACTAACATCGATTTGTAGCAATTTTTACCTCCACGCTGCATTAGACATTTGAAATTTCCAAGACCAGGATCTTGTCAATATAGCAAATAACTCATTTTCTTTATCATATAGTTATGTGATGTGCAGCCTTTTGATAGTTTATTGCAGCTTGCAAAAATTTCTAAAATGCTACATTTTTATACACGTATTATATATCATCTTTACTATATTTGGTTCTGTAGCATAGTCATAACTGTTTTGGGTAGCAAATAATTGGATTTGAAGCTCTGTTGGAATACACTTGCTTTCTGGATGTTCTGTCATGTTCTTGTCTAATAGGAATTTTGCCTTCTTTCCCAGTTTGGTAAATTGTGTCATTCTGTTTGTCATCGTAGATGTAGAGAGTTGGAAAAGTAGAGAATTAATCAGAATCTCTATTTGCAGATGAAGCGTATGGAAGAGATTCACCCCCTCCTGCTAAGAGAGCACGAGCATCCCCCAGAGAAGGCAAAAACAAACGAAAGCCTGCAAAAAACGCACGAGATGAAAGGTAATATTTGTTACAACTCCTTCAGTGTCCAAGTTTTTGCGTAACCTTTTGCATTTGTTAATTTCTAAGGGATTGATTTGTGTGGCTGCGTGGCTTGGTGTAGAATACTGGCTTCAATTTAGTTTCAGAAGTAGAAAGTGCTAAACCGTAGTTTGTGATTTCTTGCTATAGGACAGAAGTGCTGTTGGTAAACGTGTTGATTCTGCTCTGAGACACATACCTGTATTTGTCTCCAGCAAGCCAGATCTTGGCTGATACATAGCTTGTCCTCCCTAGACCTTTTAATGGCCAAAAACAAAACTATATGTTGAATAGGTGGATGTCATTAACCAGAATTAATTTTATTTGCAGCATGGAACTTTTTTTCATGGGTGCGTTAAGGATTTGTTGGCACAATACTTCAATATCAGAGTTGAAGGCGGGAAGTGTAGCTATTCATAATTATCAGTGAAATCTCTACGTAAGCCTCGTAATATGTATTTTCATTTATTTGGCAGTGAGGAATCAGACGACAAGCTGTATGAGAAGGACCTGAAGGCTGCCATTGCCCTGTCCAAGAAGGAGGCATCCCATTCACCTGGTGGGTTTACATTAAACTGTATGGTACAGGTTAAAAGTCAGACCGAAGGAAGCAACTTAATGTAAGTGTAGCTGTATGTCTCATAGCTCTGCAATTCCAGGTTTTTGATTGTTCCTGGAAGCAAACTTGCCTACATATTGTTCAAAATTTAATCAGCTGATGATGTGACTTTGTAGTATAAAGTCTTTGGCTTATGGAACACTCCTGTTCAAATAATGGAACAACGTTTTCCTCCCCACTAAGGTATACAGTCAGCCTTAGCTGCTGGTTTATAATAAACAGGCTGAAGAAACTTGGAAGAAAAATAATTTTTTAAAAAGCAAAGAAATTGACAGTAACTTAAACAAGGTGTGATGCTTTCATCTGGCATTAGAAATTGTTGAAAAAATCCTTACTCTAATAAAGTGGCTGACATCCAACAGAAACCGAATTACAGGGTGGTAATTTCTAGTTTGTAGAAGTTTAGCAGTGGGGGAATGCAGACTTAGGTGAAATCTTGAGGACATAACTTTTGCAAAACATTTTTATGCCAAAATGTAGTGATAAGTTTAAGCTGGGTGACTCCTTTCTTGAATTTACGAGGCGTAAATTCGTGCTTCTCTCTTTGAAATTCAAGCAGAGTAAACTTTAACAACAATTTGCTGTAATTTTTTTGTTTCAAGATGCACGTCAAATCGTGGAAGTGAATTTTAAATTTTGGAGTCAAGTAAAGGAACATTTCAGAGGCAGTGTTTCCATGTTAATAGTTTAACTCTTTTCTCACACACCTTCATTGCTTTTCTTTTTACATCTCAATCGACATCTCAACTTTATCTTTGTGGATGATTAATTGTGTCTGTGGGTACTTATTCTTCTTTTGTTTTGTGTGTTTCTCAAACTATTTTCAAGCCTTGAGTGAGGATGGATCTTGCAATTTGCCCAGTGCATGAACAATATAACGTGATTTTGAACTGACAAGTAGTAGTAGTGTATCTTTGAATCACGTAATGGTCAGTAAATAGCACAGGGATCTACTTTCCCTTCTTGATTCGTTCCTGTTGGCAGCACAGGATAGAGGTTTCAGAAAGGGTGTGTTGAAATGTCGCCATCATTGGGGTGTAGTATTTCACTTTCCAGTCGCCAAGTAAAGATCTAATTTCAGTTCATATAGATGCAAGTCAATTGGCCAGATATGTTCTAATTTAGAATTCGTTTAAAGTAATTAATGTCTGCCATTGCAATTGACATTATTAAATTGTTCCAGTCACATGTATTTGGTGGATCTGTAGCTGCAGGACAGAATGAGTTCTATAATTATTTGCTGCTACTTTTACCTTCCTGTACTCCACCTACTTAGGTATTGCCTTAGTTTCTATATGAGGATTACTTGATGAGGTGTTTTCTGCCAGTCTGGCATGATGTGCCTGTAGATATATTTTATGAAGTCATTAGCAGTTCCGTTTACTTTTCATGAGAATGTTCTATAATTTAATTTCAGATGAAGACATGGGTAGTGAGGAAGATTTCGACCATGGTGACAGTGATTATGAAGCTTCAAAGAAAAAGGGCAAAAAAGGAAAAAAGACTAAAGCAGAGAAGAAAGAGAAACGGATTCCCAAAAAGCCTAGGAAAGCAGCTGAAGGTAAGTTGCATCTCCTGTTTAAGCTTGGGAGAAAATGGGTTATGATGAAGAGATTGAAATTAGTAGTGGTGCCTGAGAACTCCGATGAAAAAGTGACAGGAGGGAAGAACTAAGGCCACAAAGGGAAAGGATCTCAAAAATCCAGGGCAAAGGCTACAGGTGGGTTAACGTGGAATGCTATCACTTGTGATTTTTGTGAAGTGCAGTTTGAGCTAAGAAACTGCACAGTGTTTTGGTGAAAGGGCACTTTTCATGATGTCTAGATTTATAGTTCAGTTCACTTATATTGCACAGACAGCAGCCTATTATAGAAAAATACAACCTTTCTATGTGAGCAAGTTTGTTAGGTGAAAGCTTGACTCAAATTTGTTTGTTATAAATCCTGTCCTTACCTGACATGAACCTGCTAGTAAATGCTTTCTATACAGACATCAAGCAGAAGACCTTTGCTTTCTTTTGTCCTAGTCCTAGGAGCTAACCACAGTCAGTAAACTCCATGCAGATTCAGAGATGAGAGCTGGGATCTGCATGGTCTTTAAGGCTCAATGATGCTGCATGTTTAATTCTGCAATTCAAGATCAGTTTTAAAACTGTGTCAGTACTACAGTTTCACTGATTTTAATTTTGTGTTCTTACCCTTTCATGTTTTGCCCATTACCCCTTCCTTGTGTATGCAGGAGTCAAAAACCTGTGCTGATCACCACAGCAAAGTTTTAACGTTACCTTTGTCCTGCATCCATATTTATTCAGGAGTCACTGGACAAACATTAGGAGCAGGATACTCTAGATCTCTCAGCGCTCCCACATCTAGAACCTTATGATCTCTGACACCATAACATAAATCTGGAGTTTATCGGGTTGTTTGGGGGGTGAGGGCTGGGGGCTGGTGGTTTGTAATGGTGAAGAGTTCCACATATACATTATTATAAGGTGACCTGCGTTTAAGCTGTCATAAGGCTTATCAAATGAATAGATCTTTTCTAAAGAAAAATGTTTATTGCCTGTGATTGGTGTCTTGTCCGATGATTTTTCTCTTGTTCTGGCTATAAACCTGCAACAGTTAGAGTTGAGCTCCCACTGTCTTTGTCAGTGCTTCTTTCAACTGGCAGTTATTTGAGAACAATCTAGTAACAACTTTTTTTTTGGCTGACTCACACACAGAATTTTAAGTGCCACAGTTGAGCAGGCGTCCTGTGTGTATTGTGGAATTGTGCACAGGAGTGTCACCATGCTTTGCTCTGCTGCACAGAGCTACCTATTTTATAACTAGTAGTTCACAGTAATTGCACAACAGTTAAGACATGCAGAGGAACAGTTGGCTGTAATTAGGGGCATATCCGAGACGCTCATTTCAGTTTGCCGTTCATTGACTTATGAGAAAGCTTTGAAAATTGCATCATTGGTCTTATTTTACAGTACTTGTTCAGACTTTTTATAAAACTGTTGGGTGGGAATATAATCAATTTTCCAAAGGTGTTGGTTAGAAGTGAGGCCTGTGGGTGACTTTCAGAACAGGTGCCCAAGAGTAATTGTATGCAAATATAATATTTTCAAAAGAAATTAGTCAAATGACAAAAATCATTTATACTCAACTTTTGTGTGTATAATAATTTTTGGCAATGCGGCATTTTTTTCTTCTTTCTGGGTTCCTGGAATTGCTGCTTAAAGGATAACTCCAGTCTCCAAACAACTTCTGTTTTAAAGAAGGTAATTATAGTAAGTACTCCCGTATGGTAAGTACTTACATATAGATGTGTCCCAGGTATGTATCTTCCAGTTTTAGTGTTTTCTCTTCCTCCCCATTTTATCCCACTGCCCCTCAATTTTATCTTTCTATGCCCTCCCACTCTGCAGTTGGTGTCTTGTGCTGGGTACAGTCCACTGGTACCAATATGTTAGCTGAAAAACCATTTGCTCAGATAAGTGTTTCAAGCTGGCCTTTAAGCACACTGGCTGATGACAGCATCAGACTGCACTGCGTTAGACATGTGTGCAATCTCTAGTAATGGTTAACAGATAGTGACTCAAATAGAGCTTCACTCTGATTTCATTTTATTTTTCCCCAAGCTTCCAAGCCCATGGAACCAAAACCTGTGCTGCTATTGGTTGGGATTAATTAACACACAGCAAATAAAGTGTTAAATCTGGAATTTTCTAGAAGTGCATTCATGTTCTAGCATACACTCCATTTTTAAAGGTTAATTTTGAGTCTTTTAAAAACAATGGAAGCACTTTTTTGATTGACTTCATGTGAGCATTATCAGTGCTAGGAAGCAGAGGTATTATCTTATTTTCTGCTTTTTCCACACATCATGTGAAGCAGCTCCTTTGATTTGAGTTTTAATTAGTTTTTTTTAATTCTGTAAAGGCTTTTTTTTTAAAAGAAATGATACCTGGGACGACATCAGGGTAGTATTTATTATCAACACGAGTTCCTAGTGTTAATTCCATTTTTAAATATCTTTTGGCATATGCTAATCTTTTTCGAAAAGTTTCAATTTGAGCATTTTCAATTGGCTAGAAATAGCCATTGATTTACAGGAATCTACCAGCACACAAATGTGCAGTTACAGCGTGACTTACAAACTTAATACATGTGATCCTACAAATTATTTATTTGAATTAAATGTTCTCTCAAACACTGGAAGCTTCTTTTGACACCTGGGCAAAATGATATCTGATGTCAGGTGCAGAAAGTTCACTTGTGGTTGTTGCTCGGTTGAATCCAGAAACCGTTGTTAATTTTTTTCAATTACCTTTATTATGAATTGGCTCGTGACAGTTTGAACTATTAATTATGCCAATTACTAATTGGCCAGTAGTTATCGTGACTGGTCTGAATGTGCCATTTTGATCACCGTTCTCTTGATTGAGGAAATTTTAATGTGATTTTTGTGATAATATTCCAAACCTGACAGACCCGACTGAACATTGATTGGGACCTTTCATCACTTGTTGGTCCTTGCTTTCCTGGGCTGCAATACATTTTTTTGACTTTGAAGATTCACAGTGCAATGAAATGTGAATTAGTGAATTGTCAAATATCCTTCATAGGAATAGACGCATAGGCACAGGAATAGTGTACAATACATAACATAGTGAGTACACAGCTTTCTGATTTTATTTCTGAGCAATTTCATAGATCAGCTTCCTTAATCTGACCAGACTTCCAATATTGTCTGGTTCTTACTGCAAGACGCAGGAGGCTTGTTCAGACCCTGGTGTCAGTGTAAGGATGAACCGCTGGATAGATTATTGACAACTGGAAACTGTTATGAGGAAAGAATAGAAAATATTGTGAATTTTCAGCTTTCAAATGAGGGAACAAAAGGACCTACGGGGTTTGTGTGATGGTCTAGTGTGTGGAACAGGTAAAGCTGAAATATTACCTCAAATTAAACTTTTAGCAAATTGGAAATTAAGACTAACATCACTCAATTCCTGATACACTGTGGCCAACACTTCAGTGGACTTCTGGGCAGATAGAGATTAAAACCATGAATATGAAGGAGTGCAGGGATGTGCTACTGCTGTTCAGACAAGCTAGAGTGGACTTGCTCATTTACAAAGTAAATAAGAAATGTCTTTTATTTATTTTCATTATGGGCATACAGTAAACATTGTTATCTTTAGAAATGGCAGTATTTATAAAAAATGTGTAGATTATTTACACTTGAGATACTTGTATTTCTTTTCCATCTGTCTCCATTTTACACTAATTTCCTTTACACCCCTCACCTTCTGAAAATGTTGACATTCTAACCAGGTTATAACTGCATTCATTCAAGCCTTTGTAGCAAATTACTCTGTGGGTATTGTTGTACGCAATGCTCTCCTCAGCTGCATTAATTTCTGCCGGTAAGAATTGACCTAAACATTTGAGGAACAGGAGCTTGACAGAATTTTTTCTTTTCTAACCCAGGGTTTATGAATTTATTTGCTGGGTCCATTTGGACCATAGATACAGTAGAAATGTTATTGCCCAAAAGAGGCCCCTCAGCCTATCATGTCTGCTGGCTTTGGGGATAAAGACTAGTTGCCCATTCTAATCACACCTACTAATCCAACATCTGGTCTTTTGCCCTTCAGGCTACAACACTTTAGGTGGAGATGCCAGTACCTTTTTAAAACCAGCTTAAGTTTTTGCTTCCGGCACCAAGTTCCAGACACCCATTACCCTCTGTGTGAAAAGATTCCTTGTCATGTCCCTTCTAATCCTTACATCAGTCCCCTGATAATTAACCCCTTTCCTGTGGGAAGCATGTTTTGCCTGTACTACTGTAAGTAGGCCCCTCATAATTTTTTTACGTGCAATTAAGTCACTCCTCAGTCTCCTCTGTGCTAAGCAAAACAACCTTAGCTGGCATTATGGCCATAGTTTATATGGACAAAAAAGTTTGGCTACTGACCTTCGTGGTCACCTATGATTGAGAAAAAAAACTGGTGACCCATTCCTGGGTTTCCACTGTTATATAAAACCAGAGCTAAGAGGTGTACAGAAACATCCTCTTTTGATTCCACAGCACAGAAATTTTTTTTAACAAAGGTGCATTTCCTACCAGCTGATGAAATAAATGACAGGGCAAGATTTCATTTTTTTAAGACTTTCACTTTCAATCAAACTAAAATCAACATACAACAAACATTGACAAACAACCAATATGCCGAATAAAATGAAACTTTTGCATTGGCTAACTGACTCAGAATATGCGATATGGAATCTTTTATAATACGTCACATGCAGCAATAGTTAGTCCCAGCTTTCCAGCAGACACCTCTTTTTTCTTTTTCTCTCTGCTACACCAGATCATGTCTTTTGATGTCTTTTGAAAATTGTTCTCCTCATTCTTGTATACCAAACCTGTCATCCACTAGCAAAGTCCAACTTGGCAACTAATTTCTTTAGATTTCAAAATTCTGTCAATCCTGTTCTTTTCCTTTTGATTGGACAACTTTTACAAACATTTTTGTTTAGTTGTTAACAACAATTTGACCTGTGCTTCATATCCCCATCTCTATCTCTCTGACTTTTTTGATTTTTTTTCTCTGGTCAAGTTGTGAAAGCTGTCAGGTAATTTTCAATAACTTTTAGTTTGGGTTTCACTCACCATGATGACAAGATCATATGGGTGTGTGTTGATGTTTATCATCTCACCAGTAAGGAAGTAAGAGTTCTAAAGTGCACTTCCAGACATAATGTTGGGGAGGGGTTGTTAAATGCTCGATTTTGTTGGGCATATTTATCCATTTGATGATGTGCACCATTATTTTTTGAGTTTAGATTCTTCCTGCTTAGCATCAAGGACCAGAGAGATTCCCTGTACATTATCTTGGGAAGAAGCAATCACTGATGGTTCCATACTTTCTGATTGGATGATTTTAGAGGATGGAGACCGGAAATTATTAGCTTATTGGCGAGGAAAGAAAATGAAACAGTACAAATGTCCGCCACGTGGATGTTTTAAATACAGGTACAGTGTCTCAAAGTCGGCTGTCCAAAAAAACCGGAGTCGTCCGAAAACTGGACATTTTGTCCTTCAATTTTGATTCAATAAAATATTTTAAGGAATAATTTACCTGAACAATTTAAGCTAGGCACTGCACTGGCGTGGCGTGGCGTGGCTCCAGACTAGTTATTGGCTTCGCGTGCTGCTCTGTCTCGTGCTCATAGTGACCCTTGATCCCATCTGAATTGGTTTGACCTGAACTACTTAACCTGAAATCAGACAACATCCAAAATCCGACACGGCCTCGGCTCCGAGGTTGCCGGATTTGAGGGACTGTACCTGTACAACCTTACTATTAAAAGTTCTTTGCCCATCCATTCTTCAGCTTTTGGACAACTTTATTGTTCCTACTTTGCAAAGTAGTTGTCTGCCTGTGTACCTGATTGTTCAGCCAAATTGTTAGTAAAATGTGTGCGTGCTGTTAAATGGATTTGAGCCAGTAATGGTGGTGATATTTGTTAAGCGTAAATAGTAAAGCGTAATAACGTCAAGTATTGGTGGAATCCCATTAACTGAGCAAGCAGTATACAGTTAATTGTAATCTGACTCCTAAGATGCTACTTACATGAAAAATCATTAGTTGAAATGCTTTTAATGTGATTTGGTCTTGGTGATGTTAGAGTTCTCTGGCTTAGAATTAAATTTTCATCTTTCTCTAGATTCTCTCCTGTCTTGCCTCAGAACAACTCTGACTTCGCCTTGTCTGTGAGACCGACCTTCACCTTCTGTTTGTCTATATTAAAGGCTTTCTCTCTTCATATGTGTCCATCACTTCTTTTAAATCCACCTTCATCGTCCTGCCATGAAATTTGAAAATCTTCATACCTGCATAATTGCATCCGATCTCTGCCCACCTTATCCTACCCAAACTCCTATAAACGTGTTGTCATCTCTGAAACTGATGTCCAAGTCACCTGGACGTTTTGCTCAATCCCTCCAGAATGGCTTTTTCATTGCCACAGCACTGCTAAAGTTTTTATTTGGGTAATGACATCCTTTGTGACTTCAATAAACATAAACTACCCTTCCTCAATGTGCCTGCAGCCTTTGATGTGGGAGTAGTCCATTCAGCCTTTCAAGCCTATTCAGAGAGAGAAGTTACGACACACCTCTGCAGCAGGGTCTCCTGCTCCGAGGTAGGGATACTACCATTGTGCCACGAGCTCTATTAATCCCAACATCTGAATCATTAATGCCTGTTTTGAACGTCTGCGGCCTAAACACTGACCCTTATGATATTCCGCCATTCATCTTGCTAACTTGAGAATAACCTGTTTATCGCCGTGATATTCTGCCTGTTAGCCAAGTGACGATGGTACATTGCCTCCTATACCATGTGCTTTAATTTTGCTAATCAAGTAATTTTGGGACCCTATCAAATGCTTTCTGGGAATGAACTATGTCCATCAATTGTACTTTATCCATTCCATTTGTAACATGCTCAAACATTTCACAACAATTTTGTCACATCCAGTTTCCCATTCATGCTGACTGTCTGATCAGACAATTATTATCCATGTCCCAATTTTGACATGTTTTATAATGGGTTGTATTTTCCCCACTACTGATGGAAGGCTAAGAACTGTAGTTCCCTGTTCTTTCTCTCGCTCCCTTGAATAGTGGGTTGATATTTGCACCTTTATAATCTGCAAAAACTGATCCAGAAACTAGAGAATTTTGGAAGACTAGACACAGTTGAATGCACTATCTTCCTAAGTCTCATTGCTGTCATCCAGCTTGTTGGACTGCTTTTGACTAGTTACTTTGGCTACCAATAGCTCAGGATATCACATACATTTACTTATCTTCCAATGTCACTGTCACTTTAGGATTTACCCATGATCCCATTCTAAGTCTTACCTACATGCCCCTCAGAAACCTCAGCATTGATATTCGACCTCCATCTGTATCTCTCACACCCTTTCTTGACTCCTTCACTGTCACCATCAACCCCTTATTCAATATTAATGCTGACTGAGCTGAAATTTTCTCCAATTTAAAATTGAGAGGACCGAAGTCCATTGTTTTCAGTTCCCACTCAAAATCCGATTCCCTAACTTTGACTCTGTTTGTCTCTCTGACAACATTCTGAGACTGTACCAGACAGTTCACAATCATAGTGTTCTTGAATTGAGCTTCCAACCACATGTTCACACTGAATGCCCATTTCCATCCATGTAACGTTGACTGATTTTACCCCTGCTGCTGAAGCCCTCAATCATGCCTCTGGTCTACCTGTAGATTCGGCTATTCTAACACAGTCCTGATTGACCTCCTAAGTTTGCAGCCTTCTTAAACATAGGCTAACAAAATTTTGGATTGTTTCATACCCTAACTAGCACCATGTCTGTCTATTCTGACCTATATTGGCTCCTTATCAAATGATATCTTGATTTTCTAATTCTCATCTTTGATTTCAAAACCAAGCGCTTCATCCCTCCACATCATTGTACATTCCTGTAGCTGTGCAACAACAACCACCTCCCTTCCACAATATCTGCGAACATTAATTCTGACCTCTTGCACATCTCCAATTTTAATTGCCCCATCATTAGTGGCAATCATTCAGCATCCTCAGCCGTAGTTTCTGGAATGGCTTCCATACAGCGCTCGGCCTCTACCTTACTTTGCTCCTGTCAACACCTGCTTATAACTTAGTTTTTAGTTGCCCTCATGTGGCATTTTATTTAATTTATGCCCCTGTGAAGCATTTTTATTTAATAAGTTGATTGTCCTTTACCAACTTTATTAGTAACATGCTTAAATAATTCCCAACAAGTTTGTCAAAACTTGGGTGTAAATATAAGTTCTCATTTATTCGCACGTTTGCACACTATTTCTGCTCTGTTGCAAAGTGTGAGGTGACTGATAGCTCAAACAAAATATACCAAAGACTTGAAAGATAATGATGGGTTTCATTTATAGAATGAAATAGAATCGTTTGCTTTTGCATATGCTCTGCTCTGCTGTTGAATAGCTAAGCTTGCCTGTACCAGCAATGTTTTCATTTGGCTTTTCATTTCATTTTCTTTGCGTATAAGCCTTTCTTATTTGATAATTTCTTTTACAACTTTGGATTGTGCATAATTCTTCTGACAATTTAACAATACAAAATTCATCCCTCACGTCAGCAATGATGTTTTCCTGAATGTGAGCATTCTCGTCCAACTTCACTGCAGTTTGGTCCCACTATGTTTAATAATTTTCTTCATTTCAAAAAATATTTTTCCTTTTATAGGGAACTTATGTACTCGACTTTAGTTCTGATTCAAAGTGAAAATAATCCGTTCAGCTCATCCTGTGTAATAAAAGTTTAACTCAATGATTTCATGATTTGAAAATTGTGGCTGCTAACCAGCAGAAACCATGCCATACCTCTGTTGCCTTTTTGTATCTGTTATTTACTTGCGCTCTTTCCTTTGAAATGATCTGCATATATATGCACTATAATGAATGAAGTAGAATAATTTTGTTCATGCATGTGCTGTTATCTCTGCTGTACTGTTTCATTCACCAGTAAACGTAACTGTATGGAGAATACGTTCAATTGGCTTCGTATTTAAATGTTTTCTTTGTATAAATGGCCTCCTTTTGCATATAAGCTTCATTTAAATTCTTGCCATTTTAAAATACATATTTAGCCTCCGGCATCTAATTTGGAAGTCCTATTGCTGAAGAACAGTACTGGTCAGAGGATCTTAGTGATTTCATAAATATTCAAATTTTCTATTGTCCGTTACTTAGTGTTGCAGGGGACTTACACAATGAAATCCATGACCTGGTTTCCACCCCCAGGGAGGAGAACATGCATTGAAGAGAGCAGCACATTTTAAAACTAATAGCCTGTAATCTACCACATTATCTGCTTAGTTAGAACTCTTCTGTGCACTGACGTTAAAGGGACAAGTCAAACGAAGACCACTTCGTTTCAACTAAAGATGTTCCTGCACTTTATCTTAACTCACTCACATGAAGTAGCATTTTGGATGAATTTGTGATTTGACCCTCTTCAGTTTTATGATTATATAACTGATTTTTGAAACCTAATACTTTGCAGAGAGTAAGTCCCTATATATCTTACATTCTTGATTTTGCTTAGCTGATGAGAGTCACTTTACTGAGAATTTTTATGTAACCTGGCTTCCAGCAAATCAATATTTTGTTCTTTGTTACTTTCCTGTTTGTTCTTTTTTTGCCCTGCCGTTCCACCTATTTGGGAAGCTAGAATATGGTTTGTGGTTTTGTTTTTTCTGAACTCAAACCTAACCAGAACTTCTTTCAAGTTTTAAATCACATGCTTTAAGTCAGCAGGGCTCATAGATTCCCACTACTAACGAACGTGGTGACAGAACACTTTTTTGTTTATAGCTGGAAAATTATTTTTGTTGGATTTTGAATAGGAACTAGGCAAATATAAACAGATGAGTAAACTGATATTGAAAGCTGGGGTACTCTGTTGAGTGCGCTGTCAAATAAAAGTCATTATCAAAGCCCATTAACCTCTGGGGAAAATATTTTCTCTTTCTGTAAACATTTGTCAAAATCTGCAGTATGATGCAATTTATTTTCATTCTTCAAAACAATGATGGAACACGTATCGAGAGCATAGAGTTGATCAAGAATGGAGTCTTTCTGTGTCCTCGAAAAACGGAGTGTATTGTTTTATTTTGGTGGTTTTTGTTAAGTTGTCTGGAAAAGCTATACAAGAGACTGTTTAAGTGGATATTATGAATTTTTTTAAAATGTTATTACTTTGGGTGTTGGAAAATGACAGCAATATTCATTTAATGTCCAACTGATCCTCTCTTTTCGTTGCACTTTTTTTGTTCTAAGTTCAGAACAATATCTTGATTGACTGAAATAGGATAAAGGATATTAAGGACTGGCAATATAATTAATTATTATAACCCTGAAAATGTTTTGTTTATTTTGGCCACAGAACATCGTAAAATTATTTCTTATTTACAGTTGACCCATGATTGTTAACGTGTGTAGGTGTCAGTACAATATGATGGATGCACCTTCTTGAGACTCTATCAGAATCGTGAATTTGTTTGCACTTTGTAATTTCATTACTGATATCGTCTTTGTAGTGTTAATTGTGCTTAAAATTTATGGGTTCAAATGGTTACCTACCACCAAATGTATTGTAGCGATGAGGCTATTGGTGATGTTAAAAAAGGAAACACAGAAGCTCCTGATGGTCCTCATAACCCAGAGCATAAACACCAACATGAACAGTTTGGGCTGAATTATCTTTACTATGCTGTTTATGATATGTAAATCGCCACATGGTGCAAAAAACAGTGTCTTTAGAAGGAAGGTTGTCATACTTGTGAACACCAGGTGATGTAGAACATTGTTGCCTGCAGAGACAAGGTGCTTTCACTCTGCTTGTCCTGTGTGAACCAGCTTGAGTAGCTCTCCCAGTTGAATTGATATTTTGTTTTCTGTGCCCTACATCAAGCATTCCTACATGGTTTGAAAGGGATTACCATCACGGCTCTCGCTTCAGAAAGGTGTTAGCACTGTAAACGTTGCAAGTGTCTAATTTCTGCCGGTATAAGCACTGTGGATTTAAATAATTTTAATATTAAATCCAGTGTCTATTTGCATCATTTAGCAGGAGATGATGAAAGCGAAGATGAAAAAGGCCACAAAGATGGTCGTCAGAAGAGGCAAGCTGCATCCAAAGCTGCAAGCAAACAGAGAGAAATCCTGCTGGATGACGGAGGGAGTGAAGAAGAGCATGAAGATGACGAAGAAGCTGTTCAGGAAAGTGAGTGAATTGATCTGTCCTCAAGGCTTCAGTGATATTTCTGCGCACAGTAAGATTATAATTGTAACCTTTAGTTTAATGGGAAGATTTTATTACTGTTCTGTAGTGGTCATTTAAAGTATGAGGGTCAGTGCTATGTGACCCAGACTAGGGCATCCATGATCTCTGTTGTGATAGCTGACGGTGGTCGTTCAGTGCTTGGAGGAAACATTAGCCTGTGTGTAGGTGTGAGTGGGAGTAAGATGAGCTTAGCCATACCCTTGTCCATGGGTTTAAAAAATGTTTGTCTTGGACACTTGGTTAGGTAAGTACTACGTGCAATAGAAGGGAAGATAAAAACATAAGAAATATAACATAGCAGCAGGTCATTCAGCCATTCAACAAATTTGTGGCTGATTTGCCTCAGACTTCACCTGCTGCTTCATGCTAGTTCAGCATAGTTGATATTTCAAAAATCTGTCTATCTCCTCTTTTTAAATACTTTAAGTAATGTAGCATCCATAACCCTTGGGAGTAAAGGAGTCTAGACATTTATGACTCTGTGGATGAAGAAATTACTTCATACTTAAGTTTTAAATGAGTGTCCCTTTATTCTGTGAGCATACCCCTTAGTTTGAGATTTCCCCTACTAGTGAAAACATCATCTCCATATCTGGAACAAAGAGCACAAAAAACAGTACAGCATGGGTACAGGCCCTTCGCCCCACCAAGACTGTGCTGACATATGCCCTTCTGAACTAAAAACCTCCTGCCTCTACACGTTCTGTATCCCTCTATTCTCTGCCAATTCATATATCTGTCAAGATGCCACTTAAACGTTGCTGTCGCATCTGCCTCTCCTACCTCTTCTGGCAGCACACTGCAGGCACTTTCCACTGTCTGTAAATAAAACTTGCCTCATGTCTCCTTTAAACTTGCCCCCTTTTACTTTAAGAAAGATACCCTGTCAAGCCCCCTCAGAATTTTGTATGTTTCAATCATTCTAAATGCTGTGAATAAAAGCATAACCTATTTAGCTGTTCTTGATAAGTCACTCCCTTGATCCCAGGAATTAGCCTGTGAATCTGTTTCAGTAGATTCCAATTTCAGTAGATTCTTTTTAAGTATGGGATCCAAAACTGTACACAGTACTCGAGTTGCAGCCTTGCCAGTCTCTCTGCAGTTGTGACAAGAATTCCCTGCTTTTAAACTCCAACTCCTAGCAATAAAGGCCAAATTCTACTTGCTGCCTTAATTGCTTGACATATTTGCATGCTAACGTTCTGTGTTTCATGTGTAAGAATACCCAGGCCCCTCTGCACTGAACTTTATCGGAGTCTCTCTCTATTTAAATAATAGTGTGCCTTTTAATTCTTATTATCAAAGTGGATGACCTTTCCTACAGTAAACTCCATCTGCAAACTTTTGTTCACTCTCTCACCCTATTGCAGGTTCTTTATCTCATTATACAAAAAGAGTCAGAAGGGTATGTTGTAGTGAACGAATTTAGATACAGCACACTGTTTCCCCTCCTCCAAGTCATTAATATAGATAGAAAATAATTTATGTTCTAGGACTGATTGTTGTGGCATTCCACAAGTCACATCTTTCCAGCCTGACTCTCTCATGTGTATTAATCAATTCTCAATCCATTACCTTGATGTCATGCGCTCCTCTCTTGTGTAGTAACTTCTTTATGGCACCTTATCGAATGCCTTCTGAAACTTCAAATACACTTGATCTAGCAGTTACCCTTTTATCACTCTGCGTTTTATATTCCCATACAACAGTTATAAATTTGTCAAACATAATTTCCCTTTCATAAAACTGTTAACTCTGTCTGATTGTGTTAAGCGTTTCTGAATGACCTACTATTTCTTAATAATGGACCTAGCACTTTCCCAATAATAGATGTTAGGCCAAAAGTCCTGTAGATTCCTCTTTCTGTCTCTTTCCCTTCTGAAACAGGGCTATCACATTAACAGTTTTTTAATCCATTGGAATCTTCCCAGAATCAAGTGAGTTCATCAGTATGTTGACCAATGGCATCTCTATCTCTGTAGCCACTTCCGTTAAGACACTTGGATGCAGGCCAGCAGGCTGTGGCAACCTGTCTGCCTCTTCTTCCATTAGATTGTCAAATTCACCCCCCCCCACCCACTTTGTGTAGAGAATGTTACAAGATCTTTCCTCCCATTGGCACCTTGTTTATCTATATTTTTTTCAATGTTTATTGTGTCCTCTACCATGAAGACCAATGCAAAATACTGATTTAAATTATTTGCCATTTCCCTTTTTCCCATTATCAATTCCCCAGTTGTATCCTCACTTATAGTACTCTTTTGTTTTAAATATACACATAGAAACTCTTTCTGTTTGTTTTTATTTTTCTTGCCAACTTACTTTTGTAATTGATTTTTCTCCCTTTCCTTAATTAACTTTTTAGTCATCCACTGTAGGTTCCTAAACAAAAATAAAATCCCAATCCTCTGGCCTACTGCTAGTCTTTGCAGCTTTGAATGCCTTCATTTTTGATTGGATATAACCACTTTTGTTAACCATGGATGGTTTCACCCTTCTCATTGAGTCCTTTTTGACTGGAGTTCATTTTTGCTGAGCATTATGAAATATCTGCATAAATGTCTGCTGCTGCTCATCCACTGACTTTCCCCTTAGTCTGTTTTCCCAGCATACATCCTCTTTCTTCATATCCCTGTAATTGCCCCTGTTTAAGTTGATGACTCAGATCTGAAACCTGAGTTGCTCTCCATTAAACTTAACTTGAAATTCTACCGTGTTGTGTTTGCAACTCCCAAAGAATCCTTAACTACAAGATCTCTTATTAATCCACCTTATAGCACATTACTAGATCTAAAATAGCCTGTTCCTGGGAAGATTCTGTAATGTACTGCTGTAACAAGCAGTTCCTTGATGCACTGTAGGAAACGTTTGCCACGTCACCCACAGCCACCTGATTTGTTCAGTCAATATGCAGAGTAAAATCACCCATGACAACATCATTCTCTGATTTGTACTTCTTCTTGCAGCGAGCCAACTCTTTGGGGGCCTATTGATGACTTCCACCCATGACTTCTTTCCCTTGCCATTCCTAGATGACTTGGAGCAGTGTGGAAAAGGATAAATTTTGTTACATCATCCGACACTCTGGCTTACTCTGTTTTACTGCTGGCATCCTCATTGAAATGAATAGGTGTCTCCATCATATATTTGTTTTAAATTTGAAACCATGTTATTTTTGTATGAAAAGGTTTATATTTCTTTAAAAGCAGGTTGGCACAATTGTACAGCCCTGATATGCAACAATAGATAATTGGACATTTTTGAATTGGAACCAAAATTCTGAATGAATGATGTAGTTATAGGCTTAAGTTTGTGTTGGTAAATTCATGTTTAATTTGCTTGATGTGTAAGTGGGGTGCGGGGTATGGTGGAAAGAGATATTCCATTTAAATAGAAATTAAAACTTGTGGATTTGATTGTCTGTAATCCTATATACTGCCTTGCTAATTTCAAAATCATTGTGGAAGTAAGTTATGCTGTGTAGTTATGTAGCAATCAACCTCAATAAATAGTCTTCTGATACTGCCACAATACACATACTAGGGCGCCAGTTCTGCCCATGGAATGGTTAAACTACCTGGAGAATAGAAGTACTGTACACTATTTTCTGCTTCCTAAATATTTCTCAGTGACTGAATATAGTATCACAAGCAAATCGGGGAAAACTGCATGACAAACCAATGCTAGTTGGTGTCTGAGCCTTTGTGAGCAGCACTGCTTGCTCCGAGTGAGGTAAGTACTGCTGTTGGTTTAATTGAAAGGCATTAAGACTTGAGTTAATAGCTGTCTAAATTTCACTAATTTTAGTTGCTTACTTGTGAGCATGCCATATTGTTAATATCATTGTTCAGCCATCGTGTGTTCATCAAGCTTATTAATCCTTGATTATTATGGTGACTTGAATTTTTTGTTTTAAACTTGGTAAACATAATGAAAATTTAATGTAATTTCAACTATTCATTCCTGTGTATATGATTTGAGACCGGAGAGCTTATTGTGATTTAATTGTAAGAAGTGTGCGAATTTATTGCTGTAACAGTAAAGGGGGACACATTTGAGACGACATAACTGCAGTCCAAATAAACTAACTACAGATGAAGTCAAGTAATCCTGATGACACAGCTAGAGATAGTGAAAATAAATGTGATTTATTTTTCCTTTCAGAATCACACTAGTTAATATTGTACATTTGCTAAATATGTCTGACTGGATTCCATTGTTGTACTTCTCTTCAAAGGCAACAGTTTTTGGAATTTCCTGAAGATGAAAATGTCCATCATGTTTACAAGCAATTATGAGAAATTAACATCTAGCTTTTTTTTTGCTTGAATCACTATAATCCTTAATTTGCTCAGTGGCAGCAGAAGACTCCCAGTTGAATGTGTAGTGCATCTGGTTGGAAGCAAGAGTTCGGACACTTTTTAAAATCTCTTCTTGACTTCATGGAAGGTGTAAACATGAGTAGCAAAACACTTACTTACTTTATTAAGGATGTTCAAACATTTTTAACTAGGAAAGATATAAAGGTATAGAAGCTCCACCACAGATTTATTGGAATGTTAGCTGAAATGTGAGGCTTAGTTATGAAGTACCATGTGAGAAGAGCATTTTTAATTGGATTATTTAATTGGATTAATTTTATGATTAAGTAGTGACTCAGATGAGTGAATACGTTTTTATTCCTCTTAAAGGGAGATATTTGATTTATACAGAGGTATGAAAAAAGTTCCAGAATGTACTGTAATACTGGAAGCTAACTAATGGTTTTTTCCCCCCAAATGTTATGGTTCTTTTATTCATGGATTTATTGGCAAATATAGGAAAGTTGCAGTAACATTTTGTATCTGGATGATGTTAAATTAAAGTTTATTTTAATCAGCAGTGGTTCCTCAACTGAGGCATAGTCATACAGCACTGAAACAGACCCTTCGATCCAACTCGTCTACACTGACCAAGCATCCCAATCCGACCTAGTTCCATTTGCCAACATTTAGCCCATATCCCTCTAAACCCTTTCTATTCACGTACCCATCCAGATCCCTTTTAAATGTTGTAATTGTCCCCGTCTCCACCATTTTCTGTGGCAGTTTGTTCTGTACATGCACCATCTACTGCGTTTTTAAAAAAAAAAGTTTACCCCTCAGGTCCTCTTTTTAAATCTTTCCCCCTCACCTTAAACTTATGCCCTAGTGTTCTGGACTCTTCCACCTAGGAAAAAGACCTTTGGGTATTCACTGTATCCATTCCCATCTATAAACCTCTATAAGGTCACGCCTCAGCATCTGACGCTGCAAGGAAAAAAGCCCTAGCCCATTCAGCCTCTCCCGATAACTCAAACCCTCCAGTCCTGGCAAAATCCTTCTAAATATTTTCTGAACTCTTTCACGTTTAACAACGTCCTTTCTATAGAAGAGCGACCACAATTGTGCGCAGTATTCTAAAAGTGGCCTCACCAATGGCCTGTACGACCACAACATGATGTCTCAACTCCTATACTTAATGATCTGACCAATGAAGGCAAGCATGCCAGATGCTGCCTTCATTCCCCTGTCGACCTCTGACTCCACTTGCAAGGAACTATGCACCTGCACTCCAGGTCTCTTTGTTTGGCAACATTCCCTAGATTCCTATCTTTAATTATGTAAGTCCTGCCCTTTTGATTTGCCTGACCATAATGCAACACCTCACATTTATCTAAATTAAACTTCATCTGCCATTCACCTGCCCAAAGTCCAGTTTTACTATGAGGTAATCTTCTTCACTGTTCACTATACCATCTATTTCAGTGTCATCTGCAAACTTACTAACCAATACCTCCTATATTCACTTCCAAATCATTTACATAAATGATGAAAAACAGTGGACCCAGCACTGATCCTTGTGGCATACTGCTGGTTACAGGCCTCCAGTCCGAAAAGCAAACCTCCACCACCACTCTGTCTCTTACCTTCAAGCCAATTTTGTATCCAGTTGGCTACCTCCCCCTGGATCCCATGTGATCTAACCTTACTAACTAGGCTACCATGTGGAACGTTGTCAAACGCTTTGCTGATGTCTCAATCTCTCCCACTCTACATTCATCAATCTTCTTTGTCACCTCTTTTTTTAAAAAAAATAGAGCTCAGTCAAGTTAGTGAGACACCGTTTCCCACGCACAAAGCCATGTTGACTATCCTTAGTCAGTCCTTGCTTTTCCAAATGCATGTGAATTCATGCAATAACTTATCCACCACTAACATAAGGCTGTCCAGTCTATGGTTCTCTGGCTTTTTCTTACAGCCTTTCTTAAGTAATAGCACAACATTAGCGATCCACTGGTCTTTGGCACCTCAGCCATAGCTGTCGATGATACAAATAAGTCAGCATGGGACCCAACAATCACTTCCCTAGCTTCCCACAAAGTTCAGGAAGACACCTGATCTGGCCTTGGGTGTTTATCTACCTTTATGCATTTTAAGACTTCCAGCACCTCATCTTCTGTAATATGATCTCTTTTTAAGATATCACTATTTATTTCCCCAAGTTCCTTAGCTTCCATGTCCTCCTCTACTGTAAATACTGACAAAATATTGTTTAATATTTCGCCCATCTCCTGTGGTGCCACACATAGATGGCCGCATTGATCCATAAGGGGCCCTATCCTCTCCTCAGTAATTATTTTTTAACCTTTTCAATGTACTTATAGAATCTCTTTGGATTCTCCTTTACTCTATTTGCCAAAGCTGTCTCATGTCCCCTTTATGCCATCCTGATTTCCCTCTTAAGTATATTCCTACTGTCCTGTAGGGATTCTCGTCTAAGGATTTGCTCAATCCCAGCTGTCTATGCCTGACATATGTCGCCTTCTTTTTCTTGACCAGTGCCTCAATTCCTCTAGTCACCCAGCATTCCTGACACCTACCAGCCTTGCCCTTCACATTAGCGGGAGCATATTGTCTCTGAACTGTCGTAATCTCCTTTTAAAAGGCCTCCCACTGCCCAACCATCTCTTTACCTACGAATAGCCTGCCTCTATCAAGCTTTGAAAGTTCCTGTTTAATAGTCAAAAGCAACTTCAGGTAGCAGTGGCAGGTTCTTTTCCTTCAAGTGTTTTTCAGCAGAGTTTTATCTAATAATGGTCATAAAATAACCAGCTTTCCAATTCTCAACTTGTCAAGCCAATCCTTGAATTCGCATGTCTGGGTTTCCAGTAAAGCACTGTAACTACTCCAGCCTCCATTAACATAATAGCAGCTGTGCGTGCTTAATCTGTAACAAGGCAGATTTCATGAAGGCCAAAATGTTCTTAGAAACATTTAAGTTTAGGATTTTAATAACATTTTTGGATAGTATTTATTGTGACCAGTGTGAAAAAGGATTAATACTTTTATGGCTGAATTTCACAATTCTTCAATATTATTCTAGAAGGGGATTCTGGAAGTGATGCAGACTTTTATGTGGAAGATGATGATGACAGCGACTATGAGAGCTCTTTGAAGAAGAGCAAAAAGGGACGGAAGACTAAAACAGTACCTGAGAAAAAAGAAAAGAAGACGCCCAAACCCAGGCTTAGTGCCACAGGTAAGCTGCATACTTCTGCTAATGGGAAACTTGCTGTGTGCAGAATTTCAACATTGCTAAAAGGAAATAATTTGAAGCTTTTTCCTCTTGCATTCATCTGGACTAGGATGGAAGAAACAGACTTGAGAAACCAATTTATACAGCTATTGTAGGCATTACATTGCAGCAGGAACCATTAACTGTGAATTATTATTAGATAAAAGCAAAATACTGCAGTTGCTATAAATATGAAACAAACACAGCAAATGCTGGAGAAATTCAGCAAGTGTGGCTGAAGTTTTGAAGAGTCATACTGGACTCAAACATCAACTCTTGTTTCTGTCTGTCCAAGTGCTGCCAGATCTGCTGAATTTCTCCAGCATTTTGTGTTTTTATCAACCTTCGTTCTGAGGTCAGGCAACCTAACTGATCAATCAGGGTGATGTGTGATGCAGGAGAGATTTGCAATCTCCATAATCCCTTTTTAGGAAAAAGTTGCAACATTTCTACAAACTTTGCCAATGTAAAACAGCGTCCTATATATTAATATATGTAGCTTTTAACATGCATACATGCTTCACACTACGAGCCCAACTGATTTTCCTAAATTGGGTTCTGGTGTAATTCTCTGCACAGTCTGGATTATTTAATACATTATGTCCAGTAGCAAAATCACATCTAATGGTGAATGTGTTGTTCTGAGGCTGGTTGAGTCTGTTAGTTAGCATGCTGCCCACTGCAATTATCAGTGGAACATGTTGTTTGATACGATCTGCCAGTTGTTGGGGTATGATCCTACATAACTGGCATCATACCAGCACTGAAACCTCTCACACTTCTGAGAAGCCTCCACCTTCAATGGTAATTTGAGGTAAACTGGGGACAAAGCTGGTGAACATCGCACTTTTTTTCAAATTCAGCTAGTGATGATTGACCAGGATGGCCTTTAGCAAGCTAGGTTAGATTTCATATGCTTATCTCAGCATTAAGCTTGCACAATGAGTAGATGCTCAGGGCCTATTTGCAAAGTTGCCTAAAAGATTTATGTGCCATGTGGAACTTTAGGAATCCAACCTGTATATTGATTGGTGAATGTAGGTAGCGCAGAACACAGTGATTTCTCAATAAGTACATCAAAGAAAGTGAAATTGTTCCACCTCAATGGTAAGATTTGATCGCAGGATGGATTTCAAGCTGTGTAAAGAAACTCAGCTGAGGATTCATAGGCTGCTGGTAGCCATTGAAATTTTGAGTTTTTGCCCATTATTTAGGTTGGGGTTTAAATTGGTCTGCTGTGATGTTTTATATTAAAAGTTCAAGTTTATTGTCTTGGAATGTCTACTGCAACAGTTATTTCAGCTGCATGCTTTCACCTCCCAGAAAGGAATTATTATTTTGTTTGTTCGTTCAGTGTCTTATAGTTCTGTGTAGCCATGCTAAGACATTTAATGGATTGAACCAGTGCCTTTACATTGCTGTGCTCTGAGTTGGCTTTGTATCAATGAGTTCCATACTTTGTTTTGTTTTTTTTTGTCATATTTCATCATTTAACAATTGGGAAACGTTTTCAACAAATCATTTACTGCAAGTATGGTTGTACTTCCTTGTTGAAGGTAGTTCGACATTAAAATATCAACCTTGTACCAGTTCTGTGTATCTATCCAACGTCTCATCAATTTAGCACTAGTTCTTTTCTTCCAAATGTTACCATCATTTGACTACTTATTAAAGAAGCTCACCACTACTTTCTAAAGGGCAACTAGCGAAGGGAAATAAATGTTGGCCCAACCAGCAACTCCCACATCCCACGAGTGAATAAAGAAAACTGGGGCGGCGCAGTGATCAGCACTGCTGCCCCTCCGCACTAGGGACCTGGGTTCAGTTCAATAGGGGGATGATTCTGGGTGGGATGCTCTTAGGAGAGTCTGTGTGGACTTGTCT
>NW_025966843.1:11852-30029 GCF_021869965.1 Rhincodon typus | reverse complement strand
TGTGTGTGTGTTTGTGTGTGTGTGTGTGAGAGAGAGAGAGAGAGAGAGAGAGAGATTTAGTTTCATTTTTGAGTTCTGAGAGTGGTCAAGGTTGTTTGGACATGTGTTTATACAGATTTTAAATAAGCTTTTTAAAACTTTTGAAGTGACTAGTTCTTTGGATTAGAAACAAGGGTAGAAGAAAGAAAGAAAATGGTTTGTTACCTAACAGCCCGATTATACAAAGTGAGAGAAAGAGAAATGATTCCTCTAAAAAGACATAACCGTCCAGAAGTTCAATGAATATGCAGGGACTTTCAGAGAGAGAAAAGGTCACTCAAAAAGAAAAATGCCTGTAACAAAAATTCTGGAGTTTAGCAGGCTCCACAAAAATCAGGGCAGAATGAAATAAGCCCCAAGTGCCTTAATCTCAGTAAAAGAATGGCTCCAAAAACAGAAAGCTGTGGAAGAGGAGTTTAAGGAATCCATTTGAAGAAATATTGAGCTTTCTTAGAAGTTAGTTTAAGGGTCCCAGGAAGAGATATTAACTAAAGAAATAGTGTCAAGTGAATGTAGACATTTGCAGAACTGAACCAATTACCGCCATGCTCATTGAATAAGGAACTTTAAAGTGGAAACAGGATGACCTTTCCCTTTTACTGGCTCCATCCCCGCCCCTTTGACCTGTCTGTTTCCTCTCCACCTCTCTTCTCCTCTATCCATCTTCTATCCGCCTCTCCCTCTCTCCCTATTTATTTCAGAACCCCCTTCCCCTCCCCCATTTCTGATGAAGGGTCTAGGCCCGAAACGTCAGTTTTCCTGCTCCTCTGATGCTGCTTGGCCTGCTGTGTTCATCCAGCTCTACACCTTGTTATCTCAGACGTTTCCCTGAAGGTTGAGTATCTGTAAGGTTGCTGTCGAGGGTAAAAGAGTTGAATCTTTATCGTCAGTATTTGCAACAAGGCTGTTCAATTTTCTTTCCCCCTTTGTATGTAACAAACTTTGATGTTCTTTTTAACAAAAGACATCAACAGCCTCTTGTGTTCAGTGACTAACGTCTACCGTAACCAAATTACAAAATAGAAAGCTTATGGTGTGTCAAGCCAGGTTTCACTGTGGAGTCTGACCCTGTCCAGTATTACTATCAGTTGGGATCAGAACCATGCCAAGTGTCAGCTACAGGTTTGCAAAAGCATGATTGAGGTTTTTCTGTTCCTCACTGTAACTTTCCATTTTTCGTAAAAAAAACTGTAAATGAAATAGATTCATGACGCAGTCTGTTTTCACATTGGTATATATTCTGCCCACAACACTCAAAACAACTTTACTCATCACTGAAATTTCATTAGCTGCAGCTTACTTCTTTTCTTCTATTCAGACAGTTGCCTTTGCAAAGAGTAATGTTGTGGTCTGCTCTGCACTCACCTCAGTCACTCCACTTCTGCAGAAAACTTCAAGCTCCTGTACACAATATTCCTGAATAATACACAAGAACGTTTGTTTAACTTTCCAAACCACACATCATACACCCAATACCTTCCAGTGTCCCAGGGATTCTCCTGCATTGCATGTCTGCCTATGCTGAACCTAAGATCTCTCAGTTCCTTTCCTGTCCAGTTCCTTCTGTTGAGTCAGTGTAGCTTCTTTCATTAGGAGCCTTTCCCACTGCTTTACACTGTCACTTCCTTTCAATCTTGAATCTGAAAGGTTCTGGTCAGTTCTGTTTCCCCTATACTGACTAAATACCACATTCCGTGATGTTGCAGCTGGGGTGGAGCTCAAATTAGTATTTGGTCAGAACCTGGTGAAATGCCAAGAAATAACAGAGACTGGGTTGGATTTATCAGCCACACAGGCTGTTGCTAGGGAAACAGAGTGGGGATGGGTTCACAAGTTGCTGCTCGGCTAAGAGAGTGGGATGGGTTAAAAGGTTGTTGCTAGGGGAAGAGAGGAAGGACGGGTTCACAGACCATTTCTAGGAGAACAGATTGGGATGGATGAAGAGCCTGTTGCTAGGGGAACAGCATGGGATGGGTTCACAGGCTGTTGCTATATCTTGTTGCTGTAGCTTGTAGTTACTACACAAGATTGACGGCATGGTCACTGAATTCAGGGCATTTGCAGCGGGTATTACAGATAGCTGATTTAATGAACCCATGTTCAACGCTACAATCCAGGGTCAACAACAGAACCAGCAAATTTTCAGGTACTGATGGCTGCTTACAGGCAAAGGATGCTTCATGAAGAGGATTTTTGTTTTCTTTAGCAAATATAAAGGCTGTATTGGATATTCCAAAGGCTACTGGCCATGACAATGTACCAGCAATAGTAGTCGATCTGTTCCAGTACACCAACAACACTGGCATCTACCTGACAATATGGAAAATAACCCAGATAAGATCCTGTACACAAAAAGCAGGACAAATCCAACCTGACCAATTACAATTTACCCTCGATCACTCATAAAGTGATAGAAGAGGTCATCAACAGTGCTATCAAGCAGCACTTGATTAGCAATAACCTGCTCACTGACACTTAGCTCGGATTCTGCCAGGACCATTCAGCTCCTGACCTTGGTTCAAACATGATCAAAAAAGCTGCATTCCAGAGCTGAGGTGAGAAGGACAGCGCTTGACATCAAGGCCATATTTGACTGAATGTGGTTCCAAGGAACCCTAACAAAACCAGAGTCAATGAGAATCGGGGGGAACATCTCCACTGGTTGGAGTCATATATGGTACAAAGGAAGATGGTTGCAGTTCTTTAAGGTCAACCAGCTCAGCTCCAGAACATCTCTGCCGAGGTTCCTCAGGGTAGCATCCTAGGCTGAACAATCATCAGCTACATCATCAATGACTTCCTTCCATCAGAAATGGGGATGTTCACTGATGATTGCACAATGTTCAGTGCCATTTGTGACTCCTCTAATTCTAAAGCAGAACGTATCAATATGCAGCAAGATCTGGACAACATCCAGGATTGGACTGGTAAGTTACAAGTATAAAATTTGCAGAACACAAGTGCCAAGCAATTACCATCTCCCCATTCAATGGCATTACCATTACTGAATCACCCAATATCATCATCCTGGGATTTACTATAGATCAAAAACTGAACAAGACCAGCCATATAAACAATGTGACTACAAGAGCACTTCAGAGGTTAAGAAGCCTGCAGCGAATAACTCACTTCGTGACTCTGTAAAACTGAGTCAAGAGGTGAGGGAATATTTCCCGGTTTCCTGGATGGGTGCAGCTCCAACAACACTCAAGAAGTTCGACACCATCCAAGACAAAGCAGCCCATTTGATTGGCACCACATCCACTTCCTCCACCACCAATGCTCAGTAGCAGTAGTGTGTGTCATATATAAGATGCAATGCAGAAATTCACCAATGCTGATTAGACAGCACCTTCCAAACCCATCACTACTACTGTATAGAAGACAAGGGCAGCAGATAGATGGAAGTGCCATCACCTACAAGTTCCCATCCAAGCCAATCACCACCCTGGAAATATATGCCCTTCCTTTATTGTTGCTGAGTCAAAACCCTGCAAAAAAAGTGCTCACCCTGCCAGCAGCAACCATGTCCCAGGAGAAAAAAGAAAAACAAATTTTTTTTAGTCATATTGTTCACTGAAGTTGAAAAATGGGAGGCTATTGCAAGCAACTGAAGAGGAAAATGCAAAACCACAATGTGTGGAGAATTAACCCCTTATCAATTAATTAATTATCAAATCCCTCACAGTCAAGGAAAAACAACACAATCAGAGCTTGATTCACATTGAGTAAGATCCCAGCACAGTCAGGGGACTGAAACAAGGAACATCATAGAGTTTGTACTAGAGGTCACACTGACATGGACATTCTTAAATGACTTGTGCACATTCCCAATTCCTTCCACTTTGAAACATACACATTTTCCTAGTAGCTCAGCAGCAGCTACACACATTCCACATCCATTTTCCATTCAAGCATCACATGATTTTTTTTAAATTATGAGTTTTCACTTCAAGAGGACTCTGAAAATAACAATCGTGAATGGTTGAGTTGCAATCCTGGAGAATGAGTGTCACCTTCTGGAACTGCTCACTCGTGAACCACAAGACATGTTTAACAGGATACACTGTGCAGAATTTTATTCTCTTTACATAGATTGATGCCTAGAGCAGAAATGGCCTGAAAGAATCATTGGATCTTACAGTGTCAATATGATTAGCCTCACAAAGATGAAACCGTACAATCCCATAGCATCTCAGTTATTCCCACTGTATGCTAAATACCATTGGAATCAGCCTTCCTCTCTCCCCATCACTGTGTCAGTGACTGTACTTTTCCTGATGTTCATCAGTTCCCTCACACTATCACTCAGTAACCCCTTTCTCTTTATAGCCTGTATTATTTATTGTAATGGTGATGGCTGGTTTCAGTTTGCACTGTGCTGTTGTGGTGCAGTGGTATTAGCCCTACCTTTAAGCCAGGAGGCCCAGGTACAAGTCCCACTGGTTCCGGAGGTGTGTAATTACATCTCTGAACAGGTTAATTAGAAAATTTTTTTTACACTGTGCTATAGTCAGTGTACTCTCATCAGGAAGATGTTTGAACAATGCTGGAGGCAACTAAACAAAATGGGAGGCACAGACAAATGTATATGCTACTCCCATTCAGCAATTCAGCCTGAACTGGGCAGTTATGTTCTTCTCTGTCAGAATTTTGTTGCTGGTAGTTTGGTATAACCAGTCACAACACACAAATCCTCATTCCCCAGCATCCCTGTTCGTTATGTGACTTCTCCTTGGCTGTGAAAGTGGTTGGGTTGTGGTGTTTCACATTGGTCCCAGTCAGCCACAATAAACAGCAGGCTGACAGTTTCATTAAGCAGGGTGGGCAATGATAAACACCACAGGTTAAATGTTGGTTAGACAGAATTCAGGTGCCGGTGTTTCTTAGCAGAGTTATATTCCAACTCCCACATCAGCAGCACAAACACCGCTGATTGCCAGTCCAAGGCATAGTGGGGAAAGACTGCAGTCTAAGGTCTTTCCACTGAAGTTAAATGGGGGTCTGTTCAGTTATCGGACCCTCCCAGTACCTCAGGTATATGTAAATATAGTCTCATTTGAGTAAGCAATGCCTTGGGTTTTTGTTTTATTCTCAATATACACAGACTGTATAGAATTGAACTGCTCTAGTGATTAAAAACTGAAAGAACTGCAGATGCTGGAAATCAGAAACAAAAACAGAAATTGCTGGAAAGGCTCAGCTGGTCTGGCAGCATCTGTGAAGAGAAATTAGAGTTAACATTTCAGGAATCAAACCTGGGTCCCTGGCGCTGTGAGGCAACAGTGCTAACCTGAGCCACTGTGCTGCCTTATTTTATGAAAATTACGAATATGAATAAAGTATATTTTTGAAATTAAAACAGTGCTTATCAATGCAGTTAAATTTTCACCTAATTCCTCTCAATGAATGGATAACTATCACCTGTCCCCTCATTCCACTTAGTCTCAGGCATCCCTGCCAGACACTATTAGATCAAAAGAGGTGGATGGGGATGCGGAGGGGGGAGGATGAAAGAGATAGAATCACAGGTAACTGTTAACAGCTGGATCAGTACATCCCTTCCTAATGTCCTATTATGTTAAGGTGCCTTTAACATGCACTTAGCATTAGCCCAGGGTATCCCACCCTCTTTGACATCTCTTTCTATCTCTCTATCTCTCAGCGGTATGATTAATGTGGACTGCAGTTTGTTGGGAGTCACTGGGACGTGCCATATGCTGCCTGTCAGTCCAAACTGGAATATATTTCACTTTTCAAGAAGTAGTTAGATAGAGTTCTTAGGGCTAAAGTCTTCAAAGAGTATGGAGTGAAAGCAGGAACAATGTATTGAGTTTGATGATAAGCCATGATCATAGTGAATGGCACAGCAGGCTCGTGGGCCAAACAGCCTACTCTTTTACTGTTTTCCCTGATTTGATGTTTTCCCCATCATTATCCTGATGGTACTTCAGTGATTTAAAAGCTCACAAGTTGAGCAGCATGCTGTCAGCAGGAAATCAGCAGGGGTAAAGGGATCTCTTACAGGCTTGGACTAAAACAAATATCATCCTACAGGGCATTCTTTCCACACAACCATTCAACCAGAGATTCTCTGCCCTCTAAAACCTCTACACTCCATTTCCAATCCCTGTTTGAAGTATACAGACACATTTACACTTGAAGACTTATTTGATATGATAAAATCACTTTGTTCCATGTGAGTCCTCAGTTTTAAAACCCTGTGATTAATGGCAGAAGCTGCCATTTGTGTTTAGTGAGACTGATGTTACATGGGTGCAGTAACAAAGTTTCATGAGGTGGAGAGGTGGGGGTCAAATTTCATCCCCAGAGATATTTAAGTTGGTCTTGCTCCCCCTTCCATGGGGATGATTTATAGTTTTGCTTATCTCTGGTGTCTTCAGAAGGTTTTGGTGAATTATTATTGTACACACTGTGTTCTGAGCTGTGCTGTCCTCCCACAGTGCTGTTAGATAGGGGTGATGAGTTATTTCTAACTCAGGATGGTGGGTGAGGGTGCTCTCGGAAGGCCTGAAGATCCCATGTGCTTGCTTGCCTCCCCCTTTTAGCTGATTGGGTCTGGGACGTTCTTTTGAAGAAGCCTTGAGACACTACAGGACAGCCTGTAGATGCCACACGGCAGCTATGGTGGTGGAAGTACAGCTTGAAGCCAGTGACTGGGGACTAAGCAGCAGACTGCTTTGTTCTGGATAGATGACATGATTCTTTATTCTTCACTTCCCCATCACAACTCATATCAGTCTTTAAACTTCCATAAGTTGCTAATCATTGTTTAGAGGAGGGAAGAGGAACATTCTAGATCTTGGTTAGATTAACAGTTTAGGGATAAAACCAAAAGGATGTAATGGGTAATAACAAATGTGCTTACCAAGATGACTGAGTGTCCATGCTAGTGTTTTTATGAATCCCTGTTGTATTAGGCAGAGGGAGCACTGACTGAATCCTTTTAGGACTCTCAAAGAGCCATTAAGATCAAGCAGAGTGGAACAGATATTATCTGTGTCAATTTAAATGGATCTTCCTGTTCTCTTTGGCTGCAATGAAATCCCATTGGGGTTATCTGGGACCAAACAACTGGCAGACAGTAAGAACCAAAGTCTCCAGATCCTGCAATATAGATTTTACAGTTTCACAGTGGCTCAGTGCTTAGCACTCCAGCCTCAGTGTCAGGGACCCAGGTTCGATTCCAGCCTCAAGCGACTATTTGTATGGAGTTTGTGCATTCTCCACCATGTGTGCATGGATGTCCTCTGGGTGCTCTGCTTTCCTCCCACAGTCCAAAGATGTGCAGGTTAGGTGGATTGGCCGTGCTAAATTTCCCATAGTATCCAGGGATATGTAGATTAGATTGATTAGCCATGTGGAATACAGAGAGGGTAGGGGGGTGGGTATGGGTGAGATGCTCTTTGGAGGGTTGGTGTGGATTTGATGGGCAGAATGGCCTCCTTCTCCTTACACTGTAGGCATTCTATGATTCTGTGATTAATTTGCAATACACAAGGTGGGGAAAGGAGGAATATTTTCTTAATCCTGAACTGTACACAGGCCAGTGTTATCAGGGGTAAAGGTGAAACATAAAATCAGCCATGCTGAGTTACTGTTTTCTGTTGCAATTCATGGTCACTCAGGCCAGGGCTGGAGTTGGATATCCCCCTTTCACATTGAGAAGCAGAGGCAGTTATCACATTAATTTGAGTAATTTGAGGTTGAGAGGTCTGTTGCCCAGAATTGTGCGCTGATCTAGTTGAGTCATAGTTTAGAAAACATTAACATGTTGCATCTGGGTTCCAGTGGTTTAATAGCAACAACGTCAGAAACTCCAAGTAATGAATACATCATTAAATGGTTCCAGTTTCTATCCCACAGATTCCTCATTCACCTTCTCAGCCAATGCTGTTCCTGGCCATGCTCCAGACTCCCTATGTCTGTGGTACCTTAGGGGAAAGCCAGCCTTGTGCTGCTGGTAACTTCTGTGGGAGTCTCGTAAAACAGTTCAGAGCAAGGCCAGGCAATGGATCTGGTAGCAATACGGCAGTCTGTATGGCCATTGAGAAAAGGAGTGGGTACAATAACATGAATCAGATCGATCCAGGACTGCAAAGCCAACCCAACTCCTGACGATTCAGACACTTTACCGTGAAAGATTTGACAAGGTCCCTCTTCACAGGAGACTGAGAGGGAACTGATGTGGACAAATATACCATGATTACTATGATTACGCTTCAGGATTGCACCATGTTGAGAAGCCTTTGTGTAGTCACACTTCGACAAAGTGTTGGCAGCACAGCGCAATGCAAACCAGACCTAACATTTATTGCCCCACACAGTGTCTGAACTGAAGGAGTGTTTGCAGAATTATTTACTCACACAGAACAATAAGCTGAAATTGTGAGGTCTTGCACTCTGAGGCAGCTTGCCTGACCCTCTTTTCTGTTGCTGTAAGAGTTTTTCCTTCCTCCACCACTACTCACCATGACATTCTCAAGCTTCGAAATGGGCTTACAGCGAGAAAAGGTTTAGGATGCATTCTGTAGGAGGGCCTGCGTATTTTTTGAGATGTTAATTCACAAAGTTTCTCAGTGATCTACTTCACTTTTCCGTTTTCAGAGCATTCTTATGAAATGCAACATGCAGGACGATCAAATTCCATTCCCCCCCTCCACCAACTCCACTACTGCTCTGTCCAACCAATTAGTGAGAAAACAATAAATTTCAATCTCCATCTCCCCCAGCCCACCAGCCCCCATCTGGGTGACACACAGCTATTAACTGTCTGCTACGCTTGACACAGCACTAATGAGGAATTGAAGCTAGCATGTCAGAGAGGCTGTATGCAACAGCCAGCTGGCAGGGGATCAGGGGAGGAGCTCGCTTTCCTCACCCACATGCACCCTGGAGTAGTGCTTGACTCTCAGGCTTCCCGCTGAATACAGTGCCATTGAGTACTCCCTCATAGCAAGCTCCTGAAATTACAGCTTCTCCCAATGAAACAGCATGGGCCCCTGCTCACTGTCAGACTTCACTCTGTTTAGAGGGAGAGTTGCTCAGAGGCAGGCTGCCTATTTCATTGCACTGGTTTGAAAAAAGAACTTCACTCTCAGCATCTTTTACCGAAACAGCTTGGCTATCGCAACCCTATTATACAAATCATTCCCTGTTCTTTAAGAAAGGCTGTGGATGCCCAATTCATGTTTAAAAAGACTGTGCATAATTTGTAGACAAGGGATGCCCGGGACATGGATACTCCCTCTCCCTGGTGGGTCCGCTCAGACAAACCCTTTGATTATTTGTCCCAACAGCACAGTTAGCCATTTGTTCTGGTGTGGAGTCTAAACACTGAATGCATTCCTGGCTGATTCAGTAATGTTATCGTGCAGAGGTGAAGGTAACTGAGGCAAGATGTACTGAGTGAAGCTGGAACAGGAGGCTTTTTACACTGAATCAGAACTTCATATCCCAGTCCCTTGTTGGTGCTGACTGTTGCAAGGACTTGGGAAACCTGCACAGTGGGGCATTCATTTACCAAATCACCCGAAATCAGAAATCTTACTGAGCGATGAAATAACACACAGAGAGGAAGATTAACAGAACTTCAGGAAACCCAAAGCTCTGACATGAAGAAATCTCCATGAGGATTGCAATGTGCAGAAGGAATTGGATGGAATAGTAGAGGTTTGATGTGGGATCCACTTGTACTCACAGATCTTGCATCAACAATGCTGACCGAGTGTGATGTTTCCAGGGCACAGTATGAGCTCAACGCCATGCCTAAACTGGAACATTAACAGGCGCTGGTCAACATCAAGACTGTCTTTATTAAGAGTGTGTGATTCTGATTTCTGCTCACACATTGTTTTCTAGAAAAGGTAAAGTCACCATAGTCTTAGAGAACATTCAAGAGAGATGACTAGTGATGAGCTTAACATGAGGGGTACCACAACTGAGGCAAAAGCAAGGTTGAGAAGGTAGGACCTTCATAGTAACCTCACCTGAAGTGGGAATTGAACCCATGCTGTTGGTGTTATTCTGCATTGCAAACTAGCTGTCCAATCAACTGAGCCAACCAGCTGCTGACAATTTCCTCATAGAAAAACATCACCAGTTATGTAGTCGATGTAATGGACTGCATTTATTTTCTCAGTATTCAGGCAGAGTTACTGACAGCATGAGAGAAACTACCCCAGGTGTGTCTCCACTGCATCCTCCATATTCAATGGAGAATCACTGAACAAACGCTAACGTATCCTGATGACCAAAACCTATCCTCCCCCGTCAGGTCCTGTTTCTCTCAACTCTCGAATGGCCATTGTTTCACAGAAGGACAAAGAAAGTGCTACAAAGACACTCTGAAGCCCTCCTTGAAATGAGGCAGCATTATCATTAATGACTGAGTCGTTCAAAATGGTTACAACTTGTGCTTCAAGCTGCTTCACTCTGAATCTAAATGCCTTAACAATGAAACAGAGCAGCAGCAGAGATGGTAAGAAAAGGCAGTAAAGCCTGTTGTCCAGATGCACTACCTCATGAGCCATCCTGCCTGTGTGCCCAAACACTGTGGGTCAACAATCAACCTGTTCACTCACACAAAGACCTACAGCAGAAATAGGTGACACTGAGTTGATGCCATCCTTGAATCGAGAGATAGTGATGATTTGACAGCAACTGACTCTTTTGTTAAGGACACTTAGGGATATGACGAGTCATTCTGTTCTGATTTGTTGGTCATTTTTAGTTATTTTAGTCTTAGTCATTCTGCAGAATCACTCAACATGACTGTAATTTTAGAGCACAGTCTTTAACAGAGCTTTGCAACTCATGTCTTAACTGGGAATAGTTTAGATTTTAGCTTCAATTTTCTCCATTATCTGTCCATTTTGTAAATATCTAACATTCTGGTATATCCCACTGCACTGGCACCTGTCCTTGACAGTTCCATGTGCTGGGGTTTCCTTGCATCTGTGCTCAAATACTTATCTGTACACTGTTAATGTACACACACATTCATAAATATTATCTGCACAGACCTCAAAACTTTAAGGAAACTCACCAATGCTGTGAATGTTCAGCTTGTGATTAGCTTCAGTTTTATAAATACACACTGCCTGTGACATGGAGACAGACATGCTGCCTGCCTTCTGACAACTTCCACTTTCATACTGACTGGAAACCAGAACAATCAAAGGTTGCTGCACACAGCATAAACTTAATGACTAAAATAAGTGACATCAAAATATATTTTTAAAGTGTGGAATTTGTGACAGGCACGTTATCAATTTTGTTATGTCACCAGCACTCTATCATGAGACACTTAGCTGGAAAGAGGTCGATGCATAGGTCAAATCAGGGCTTGTGGAAGCTGAGGAGAAGGCGTAGGGGGCCTGGGAACAAGGGTCACAGATTTTGGGAGCTGGTGGCCCTGGAGCAGGGTGTCTGTTAGCAGTGTTTGGCTGCAAGAAGTCCAGGTGCAGGGGTTAAGTGGCTCATCAAAAGGAGACAAGTGGCAAAATATAATGAATGCAGATCCTCAGATCTTACCAACGTATAAAGAAAGTATAGAGCATTTAGCTATCTGCTGAAAAATAATTATTTTATGAATGTCTTGAAACCGGGGGCTCAGAATCGAAGGGAATATGTAGTTACATAAAACCATGGCCAATTAACCGGCACTGTCAAGGAGTGACAGGGTTGTGATTTGAGACAGTTGACATATAAATGACACCCAAGGAACATAATCACTCCACAGCAAGTTGCCCTGAGGACTAAATGGAAGGACCTTATGTTCGTTATGCATCAGTATTAGTTTGTGGTGACATCAAAGCTTTATCAGAAACATATTTCTTCCTCCACTTCCCCAAGTGATGTGTCTTTAGAGTAATTTTATGACTGGATCATAAATAGGGTGGCATGGTGGCTCAGTGATTAGCACTGCTGTCTCGCAGCGCCACGGACCTGATACCAGCCTCAGGCGATTGTCTGTGAGGAGTTTGCACATTCTCCCTGTGTCTGCATGAGTTTCCTCTGGGTGTTATGGTTTCCTCCCACAGTCCAAAGATATGCAGGTTAGATGGATTGACCATGCTAAATTACCCATAGTTTCCAGGGATATGCAGGCTAGATGGAATAGCCATGGGAAATGCAGAGTTACAGGGATAGAGTAGGGAGCTAGGTCTGAATGGGATGCTGTCTGGAGTGTTGATGTGGACGCAATGGGCTGAATGGCCTGCTTCCACACTGTAGGGATTCTTTGAAATATTTTAACTGTGTATTTAACATTAAATAACAGCTTATAAAAAAATAAGAAAATGACCTTAGGCACAAACTACGAAAAAATGCCAGGCAGTCTGTGAGTTGGGTATTTTAGACTGTTACAGTGAGGGGGTGTGGGCTATATTAATGTGTTACAGTTAGGGGTCTGGGATTTATCAGAGTGTTACTCTGAAGGTTTGTGAGCTATATCACAGTTTGACAATGACATTAGGGTTAGAGTTACAGTGAAGGGTGTAGGGTTTCAGAGTGGAGGGTGTAGGGTATATCAGAGTGTAACAATGAGGGGTGTGGGGAATATCAGAGGGCTACAGTGAGGGGTGTGAGGTATATCAGGGTTACAGTAAGGAGTGTGAGGTATATCAGAGTGTTACAGTGAGGAATGTGGGGTATATCAGGGTTACAGTAAGGAGTGTGAGGTATATCAGAGCATTACAATGAGGGGTGTGGGGTGTAACAGAGTGTTAATAGTGTGGTGTGTAACAGAGTGTTTCAGTGAGAGGTGTGAGGTATATCAGAGTGTTACAGTGAGGGATGTGGGGTATATCATTGTGTTACAGTGTGAGTGTGAAGTATATCAGAGTGTTACAGTGTGGGGTATATCATTGTGTTGCAGTGAAGGATGTGGGATATATCGGAGTGTTACAGAGAGGGGTGTGGGGTATATCAGTGTTACAGTGTGAGTGTGAAGTATATCAGAGTGTTACAGTGTGGGTTGTGGGCTATATCAGTGTGTTACAGTGAGGGGTGTTGGGTATATCAGGAGTGTTGCAGTGAGGGATGTGGGGTAATATCAGAGTGTTAAAGTATGAGTGTGAAGTATATCAGAGTGTTACAGTTTGGAGTATATCAGTGTGTTATAATGAGGGGTGTTGGGTATATCAGAGTATTACAGTGAGGGAGGTGGGATATATTGGTACGTTACAGTGAGGGGTGGGTATATATCAGTGAAAGTATGTGATATACAAAGAGTTACAATTGCGGTTATCCGGTATATCAGAATATTACAATGAGGGGTATTATTATGAAGGATGTAAGATGAAACAAAAAAGATGAACACAGAAAAATGTAGCCTGTCCCTGCCCAGAATGAATCAGGAGAATTGGAAAGGGAGCACAAGGAAATGGCAGAGCAGTTAAACAACTATTTTAGTTCTGTCTTCACAGAAGAAAACAGATACAAATAACTTCTCAGAAATGGTAGGGGAACAAATTTTTTTTTTTTTAGAAAGGAGGAATTGAAGAAAATTAATATTACTATAAAAATTGTGTTGGAGAAACTGATGAGATGGAAAGCTGGTAACCCTATGGCCTGATCATCTAAATCCCAGGCTACTAAAGGAGGAGGCCTTGGAAATAGTGGATACGTTGGTTTCTCATCCTCAAAAAGTTTGTACATTCTGTATTCCAGTCCAGCAGATTGGAGTGTGGGAAATGTAACCATGCAGTTTAAAAGAAAAGAAAACTAGGAATTACAAAGCAGTGCCTAACATCAGCAGTAGGGGAAATGCTGAGGTCTAGTCTAAAGATTATAATAAAAGGACACTTAAAAATAACAAGGATATCACACAAAGCCAGAATGGTTTTATGCAAAGGAAATCATGTCTGACAAACCTACTGGAGTATTTTTGAGGAAGTAACTGTTAGAAAAGATGTGGGAGAACTTGTGGTTGGTGTGAATTTTGGATTTTCAGAAAGCTTTTGATTAAGACAACAGGTTAGTGTATGTGGTCAAAGCAGATGGGATTAATGGTAACATACTTGCATTGATTGAGAATTCGTTAGTGGACAGAAAACAGAGATTAGGAATAAATGGGTCAGTTTTGGAGTGGAAGGCAGTGATGAGTAAGGGACCTCAGGGATTAGTGTTTGGGCCCCAGCTGTTGACAATATATATCAAAGATTTGGATGAAGGATTGAAGTTTAAGGATGGCACAAAACCTGGTGGGAGTGTGAGTGGTGAGGAAGATGGAAAGAAGCTTCAGTGAGATTTAGACAAGTTGAGTGAGTAGGAAATGCATGGAAGATGCAGTATAATGTGGATAAGTGTGCACTCATCCATTTTGGTAGGAAAGACAGAATGGCAGAATATTATTTAAATAATGATGGATTGGAAAGTGTTGACGTACAATTCCTCCTTTCCAAAAGACACTTGCTCCCTTGCCACAGGCCAGTTAGCCTAACATCTGTTGGTATGAAAATGTTCGAGTCTATTGTATAGATGTAATAGCAGAGCATTTAGAAATATATCCTATAATAAAGCAGAGGCAACATGGCTTCACGGAGGGAAAGTCATGCCTGACAACTTTATTGCAGTTCTTTGAGGGGATAACTTTAAGGATAGTTAAAGGGAAACTCATAGATGTAATAGATTTGGATTTCCAAAGGGTGTGCAAGAAGATACTGCATATAAGACTACTTAATAAGAAAGGAGCCCATGGTTCTGGACGTGTTACATTAGCATGGAGAGGGGATTGGCTAATAAATAGAAGATAAAGAGTTGAGATTAAGGGGGGCATTTTCAGAATGGCAGCTCATAACTAGAAGAGTGCCACAGTGATCAGTCCTGCGGCCACAATTATTTACAATAAATATTGATGACTTGGAAGAGGGAAATGAAGGTACTATTACCAGATTTGCAGAAGACACAAAAACATATTGGAAGGCAAATAGTGAGGATGAGACAAGGGGCCGACAGAGGGATATAGACAGGTTAAGTATGTAGCAGATGGACACAGTGTGGAAACATGTGAGATTATGCACTCTGGCAGGAAGAAGAGAGGAGTTAATTATTATTGAAATGCAGAGAGACTGTGGAAAGCTACAGCACAAGAGTGATTTGGGGGTCCTCCTGCATGAATCACAAAAAGCTAGCGTTCAAAGTTCAGTAGGTAATACGAAAGGTGAAAGGACTATTGGTCTTCATTTGGAACGTAGTATAAAAATAGAGAGGCCTTGGAAACTATACAAGGCACTAGTCAGATTTCTTATGAAGTGAAATTTATACTGGCATTGGAGGCAGTCCAGACAAGGTTCACTGGGTTGATCCTGGGTATGGGGAGATTTGGTTACAAGGAGAAGCTGAGCAGGTTGGGCTTGTACACATTCAAGTTTAAAAGAATTAGAAGGGACATTATCGAAACACAAAATTGTTAGGGAACTTGACAAGATAGATGCTGAGAAGTTGTTTCCCCCAGTGAGGGGTGTTGGGTATATGAGGACCAGAGTAATCTCAGAGTGACGCGGCACCCATTTGAGATGGAAATGAGAAGGAAATTTCTTATCTCAGACAGAGTAGTTAAATTGCAGAATTCTTTAGCACGGAGGGTTATCAAGGACTGAGCGAGACACATTTCTAATTAGTAAAGGAATCAAGGAATGCAGCGAAAGTAGATTTGAAAATGATCAGACCAGCTATCATCATTTTGAATTACAAGAAGACTTGTTGGGCCAACTGGCCTATTCTCCTACATCTTATGGTCTTATGGGAATTAGAGTAAGTCTTAGTGAATGGCATAACGTTCTGACAGGACCGAAAAGACTGGATGCGGCAATAATGTTTCCCTTGGCTTGGGAAGGTCCAGAAGAAAAGGTCATGGTCTCAGGACATGGTAGGCCTTCTTGGACTCAGAGTAGGACACTTCACTTGAAGGGTGGTGAATCTGTGGAATTCTGTACAACACAAGGCTGTGGAGGCCACATCAGTGAATATAATTAAGAAAGAAGAGATAGGTTTCATAAAGCTAGATGCCAAGAAGTATGGTGAGAGAGCAGGAGTATTCCGTAAAACGACAGGATCAACAATGATGATACTGAATGGCTGGACAGGCTCAATGGGCCAAACCTCCTAAACCTGTCCCTACTTTATCTGTTTCTAATCATTGAGGGGTGTGGGGTATATCAGAGTGTATACAGTGAGGGGTGTGGGATATATCAGAGTGTTTACAGTGAGGAGTGTGGGGTATATCAGAGTTTTACAGGAGGGGTGTGGGGTATATCAGAGTGTTTACAGTGAGGGGCGTGAGGTATATCAGAGTGTGACAGTGAGGGGTATCGAATATATCAGAGTGTTACAGTGAGAGGTGTGGGACATATCAGAGTGTTTACAGTGAATGATGTGAGGTATATCAGTGTGTTACAGTGAGGGGTGTGGGGTATATCAGTGTGTTACAGTGAGGTTTGTGAGATATATCAGTGTGTTACAGTAAGGGGTGTGTATTAAATGAGGGTTACAGTGAGGAGTATTGAATATATCAGGTTTAAATGAGGAGTGTGTATTAGATCAGTGTTATAGTGAGGATTGTGGAATATATCAGTGTTACAGTGAGGTGTTTGGGTTAGATCGACTATTGCAGTGAGAGGTATAATGTATTAGAGTGTTACAGGATGTGGCATATATCAGAGTGTTACAATGAGTGGTGTGTTAAATCAGGTTACAGACTGTAATATTGGGTACTGTACTATATTCTGTAACCCTTGTCTTAGTGTGACATATCAAACTGAAATTTGAATGAAATCTCTCAGATTGACAAGGTGTCCATGAAGGATTGGTGGATATGCATTGCATTGCGATTGCTGTCTCAGATGCCAGCAGTAACCTCACACAGTACCAGGCAGACGGGTAATACGGTAAACAGATAGCCCCTCTATCTTTTATGTTCCAGTGCCAGTAATGGGCTGTGACACACTGTAAGGGCAAGAATTATTTGAAACATTCATGCTTGAGATGTTTATCAGTTACCAGACTCTTAGCCCCAGTCATCATGGTAAGTTTGAATTGTGTGCAGGAAGGCAGTTTGTGACCAAGCAGATGGATGATGGTCATGGTGAATGGTATACACCTTCCAACACACAAACAACTCATGACTTTCAATTGGCCTGTGCCAGTCAGAGTGCTCCACTCAAGGCTCCTCTATCCTTACTTCACCTCATCCTATCTGTTTACCCCTCAATTCCTTTCTCTCTCAACTGCTGATTCAGCTTCCCCTTAAAAATGTCTTTGCTGTTCATCTCCCCTCCCCGTGGGAGTGAGTTCCACGTTTGGGTAAAGAGGTTTATCCTAAATTCCTGACGGACTTATTTGTGACTGTTTCTTTACAAGTGTGTATGTTACCAAGCACTCTTAAGTCTGACCACAGCCATTTTATAAAATCTGCAGGAAAGAACCTATTAACGGAAAACTAGTGACACTAAATGAACAAGACGACCAAATGAGCACAGCATCTTAACAAAATATAAAGAACTGTAGTTGTGGTAAATCTGAAACAAAAACAGATATACATGGAGAAACTCAGCAGCTCTGGCAGAATCTGTGCAGAGAAAGCAGAGTTAACATCTCAAATCCAGCGACCCTCAGTTCTGAAGAAGGGTCACTGGATCCGAAATGTTGGCTCTGCTTTCTCTCCACAGATGATGCCGGATTTACAGAGTTTCTCCAGTTATTTATGTTTTTGAGCGCAGCACGTTGCTTAATAGTGATGCCTTCCGCAGGTGAGTAGCCTGCTGACACCTTCTCGGTTCACAACGTAGAAGAAAAACACTACCTTGGGTAAGTACCCAAGAGGTGTTCACATCATTGGAACAAGATCTCTAAAGTCAGTAGGAGCAAGGCTCACATTCTGAAGCTGGATAAGGCCAGATTCAGCTCGGATACCAATACAAGGTTCTTCCTGCAGCCTACAATGGCCTGTCATTTGGTACAGTGAATACTGAATTCCTTCATGTTGGGGAGTGAGAAAGACTTGTAGCGCAGAAGTACCGCGTTCTTTCAGACTAGTCTACCCGGTACTAATCTAATGGCCAAAACCACCTCAGTAACTGCTTCCTCCAATTATCTCTCTTCTCCCCCCCCCCC
>NW_025966843.1:0-1852 GCF_021869965.1 Rhincodon typus | reverse complement strand
GAGTCAGTGTGTGTGGGACTGTACCCCAGTGAGAGTCAGTGTGTGTGGATAAAAGAGGGGAATAAAGTGAATTTGTGCTTGTGCAGACTGTGTTTCTTTGGTCATGGCCACATTGTGTGTAATTACCCCTGCATAAGGAATTCCAGTCAATGGTTCTCCATCAGCAATAGAAATCAAACTGAAAGTAAAATACGCTGTGTATGATGTTTTCTGAGGGCTGCTTTAATATGATTATAGATAAAGCAGCGTCATGAACAGAAGGAAACACAGATAGAAACTGTTCTCCAGTTGCTTTTTCAATCAAGTAGCCTCTGGTTTCATGTACCTTACCAGCCACCTCGTAGTTTTATCATCTCAGTGCAGTAAAGACTTTTCCTGATCACTTTTTCAATTAATCAAATCATAGCAGTCACCACATAAAGCCTGGCAAATAGTGGAAACATACTGAAAACACCACTATCCCCTCACCCAAATTGGATCTTTTTTTGGTGGGGGTTGTGATAGGGGAGAATGTTTTGATAGTAAAATCAAAAGATCACCAATACTGATCGAGTCACTCTGTGTGGATGACCTTTATGTCACCTGAACTTTTCCATGTGTACAATATTCCCTGAGACTTCCAGAAGTCTCTCCTGCAGGAAGATATTACAAGTTTCTGCACATGCAGTTCAAAATTTAAAAGGGGCCACACACTTAAAGAATGTTGCCCTAGCAGATGAGGAAGCAATGAGAGTGTTGCATGTGAGCCTTCTGTCCTGAACTCCAATGAGGTTAGAGATGCTGCCATCCTGTTTGTTATTTCCCAAAATGATACCTCAGTCCGATGTGAAAGACAAAGGAAAGCTTTCATAGCGAGCATGATTTTTAGATACTGTTCTTTATACTCAGGAGGAGGTATTAATTGGGCATCACCTGTCTCATGGCAGAGTGATAGTGTCCCTATCTCTGGGTCAGGAGGTCAGGGTTCAAGTCCTAACTGCCTGCAGGTGAATCATAGCAAAAGATTGATTAAAAATACATTGCAGCACCCATCACAAGGGCTGCAGCCATTCAAGGAAGCAGCGCATTATCACCTTCTCCAGGGTAATTAGTGACAGGTAGTAAGTGCTGGACAAGCCAGTGACATCCACATCCCGTAAATTAATTCTAAAAAAGGGGAAAATGGGGTGTGCATAACATGCAATGGGTGTTTTTGTAGATAAAGTTTGTAAGTGAATAAAGACTAGCCTCCAGTAATTCTGTCACCACTTGGTTGTCTGGATTTGGATAAAGAGGTTGATTACCTCTGTCAGGAGACACCTCTTCTCACCAATCTTTAACATCAGCAGATACTGCACGGGATACAGTGCTTTAGTTCCCCATCCAAATCCATTTTGATTTAGTCCCTTCCTGCTCTCCATATCCACCTCCCCACACTCCCATAATGGGTTTTACATGTTAATACTCAGTTGGATACACAGGTGTTTTTACTGGTGGTGGTCACTAGTTTATAAAAAAGAACATCAGCGAATCAGCTGTGGGCAATTTCCTATGAGGTTAGAGATGCTGCAACCCTGTTTTTGCTCATACTTTCAGAATATTTCAGTAGCTGTACCATCTCACAGGCCAGCTCAACACCACAGCATTAAATCAGTGTTACCCTGTGAGAAAAAAAACACACCAGCCCTTTGTTATCATGTGTGTAACACAATCTAACCTGCATTATCCTGTGTGTGTATATGTGCAACACATTCTGGCCTGACTCTGGCCTGTGTTATCCTGAGTGTAACACATTCTGGCCTGTGTCATCCTGTGCGTGTAATACACTGGCCTGTGTCATCCTGTGTGTAACACATTCTGGCCTGTGTCATCC
>NW_025966842.1:11852-30030 GCF_021869965.1 Rhincodon typus | reverse complement strand
TGTGTGTGTGTTTGTGTGTGTGTGTGTGAGAGAGAGAGAGAGAGAGAGAGAGAGATTTAGTTTCATTTTTGAGTTCTGAGAGTGGTCAAGGTTGTTTGGACATGTGTTTATACAGATTTTAAATAAGCTTTTTAAAACTTTTGAAGTGACTAGTTCTTTGGATTAGAAACAAGGGTAGAAGAAAGAAAGAAAATGGTTTGTTACCTAACAGCCCGATTATACAAAGTGAGAGAAAGAGAAATGATTCCTCTAAAAAGACATAACCGTCCAGAAGTTCAATGAATATGCAGGGACTTTCAGAGAGAGAAAAGGTCACTCAAAAAGAAAAATGCCTGTAACAAAAATTCTGGAGTTTAGCAGGCTCCACAAAAATCAGGGCAGAATGAAATAAGCCCCAAGTGCCTTAATCTCAGTAAAAGAATGGCTCCAAAAACAGAAAGCTGTGGAAGAGGAGTTTAAGGAATCCATTTGAAGAAATATTGAGCTTTCTTAGAAGTTAGTTTAAGGGTCCCAGGAAGAGATATTAACTAAAGAAATAGTGTCAAGTGAATGTAGACATTTGCAGAACTGAACCAATTACCGCCATGCTCATTGAATAAGGAACTTTAAAGTGGAAACAGGATGACCTTTCCCTTTTACTGGCTCCATCCCCGCCCCTTTGACCTGTCTGTTTCCTCTCCACCTCTCTTCTCCTCTATCCATCTTCTATCCGCCTCTCCCTCTCTCCCTATTTATTTCAGAACCCCCTTCCCCTCCCCCATTTCTGATGAAGGGTCTAGGCCCGAAACGTCAGTTTTCCTGCTCCTCTGATGCTGCTTGGCCTGCTGTGTTCATCCAGCTCTACACCTTGTTATCTCAGACGTTTCCCTGAAGGTTGAGTATCTGTAAGGTTGCTGTCGAGGGTAAAAGAGTTGAATCTTTATCGTCAGTATTTGCAACAAGGCTGTTCAATTTTCTTTCCCCCTTTGTATGTAACAAACTTTGATGTTCTTTTTAACAAAAGACATCAACAGCCTCTTGTGTTCAGTGACTAACGTCTACCGTAACCAAATTACAAAATAGAAAGCTTATGGTGTGTCAAGCCAGGTTTCACTGTGGAGTCTGACCCTGTCCAGTATTACTATCAGTTGGGATCAGAACCATGCCAAGTGTCAGCTACAGGTTTGCAAAAGCATGATTGAGGTTTTTCTGTTCCTCACTGTAACTTTCCATTTTTCGTAAAAAAAACTGTAAATGAAATAGATTCATGACGCAGTCTGTTTTCACATTGGTATATATTCTGCCCACAACACTCAAAACAACTTTACTCATCACTGAAATTTCATTAGCTGCAGCTTACTTCTTTTCTTCTATTCAGACAGTTGCCTTTGCAAAGAGTAATGTTGTGGTCTGCTCTGCACTCACCTCAGTCACTCCACTTCTGCAGAAAACTTCAAGCTCCTGTACACAATATTCCTGAATAATACACAAGAACGTTTGTTTAACTTTCCAAACCACACATCATACACCCAATACCTTCCAGTGTCCCAGGGATTCTCCTGCATTGCATGTCTGCCTATGCTGAACCTAAGATCTCTCAGTTCCTTTCCTGTCCAGTTCCTTCTGTTGAGTCAGTGTAGCTTCTTTCATTAGGAGCCTTTCCCACTGCTTTACACTGTCACTTCCTTTCAATCTTGAATCTGAAAGGTTCTGGTCAGTTCTGTTTCCCCTATACTGACTAAATACCACATTCCGTGATGTTGCAGCTGGGGTGGAGCTCAAATTAGTATTTGGTCAGAACCTGGTGAAATGCCAAGAAATAACAGAGACTGGGTTGGATTTATCAGCCACACAGGCTGTTGCTAGGGAAACAGAGTGGGGATGGGTTCACAAGTTGCTGCTCGGCTAAGAGAGTGGGATGGGTTAAAAGGTTGTTGCTAGGGGAAGAGAGGAAGGACGGGTTCACAGACCATTTCTAGGAGAACAGATTGGGATGGATGAAGAGCCTGTTGCTAGGGGAACAGCATGGGATGGGTTCACAGGCTGTTGCTATATCTTGTTGCTGTAGCTTGTAGTTACTACACAAGATTGACGGCATGGTCACTGAATTCAGGGCATTTGCAGCGGGTATTACAGATAGCTGATTTAATGAACCCATGTTCAACGCTACAATCCAGGGTCAACAACAGAACCAGCAAATTTTCAGGTACTGATGGCTGCTTACAGGCAAAGGATGCTTCATGAAGAGGATTTTTGTTTTCTTTAGCAAATATAAAGGCTGTATTGGATATTCCAAAGGCTACTGGCCATGACAATGTACCAGCAATAGTAGTCGATCTGTTCCAGTACACCAACAACACTGGCATCTACCTGACAATATGGAAAATAACCCAGATAAGATCCTGTACACAAAAAGCAGGACAAATCCAACCTGACCAATTACAATTTACCCTCGATCACTCATAAAGTGATAGAAGAGGTCATCAACAGTGCTATCAAGCAGCACTTGATTAGCAATAACCTGCTCACTGACACTTAGCTCGGATTCTGCCAGGACCATTCAGCTCCTGACCTTGGTTCAAACATGATCAAAAAAGCTGCATTCCAGAGCTGAGGTGAGAAGGACAGCGCTTGACATCAAGGCCATATTTGACTGAATGTGGTTCCAAGGAACCCTAACAAAACCAGAGTCAATGAGAATCAGGGGGGAACATCTCCACTGGTTGGAGTCATATATGGTACAAAGGAAGATGGTTGCAGTTCTTTAAGGTCAACCAGCTCAGCTCCAGAACATCTCTGCCGAGGTTCCTCAGGGTAGCATCCTAGGCTGAACAATCATCAGCTACATCATCAATGACTTCCTTCCATCAGAAATGGGGATGTTCACTGATGATTGCACAATGTTCAGTGCCATTTGTGACTCCTCTAATTCTAAAGCAGAACGTATCAATATGCAGCAAGATCTGGACAACATCCAGGATTGGACTGGTAAGTTACAAGTATAAAATTTGCAGAACACAAGTGCCAAGCAATTACCATCTCCCCATTCAATGGCATTACCATTACTGAATCACCCAATATCATCATCCTGGGATTTACTATAGATCAAAAACTGAACAAGACCAGCCATATAAACAATGTGACTACAAGAGCACTTCAGAGGTTAAGAAGCCTGCAGCGAATAACTCACTTCGTGACTCTGTAAAACTGAGTCAAGAGGTGAGGGAATATTTCCCGGTTTCCTGGATGGGTGCAGCTCCAACAACACTCAAGAAGTTCGACACCATCCAAGACAAAGCAGCCCATTTGATTGGCACCACATCCACTTCCTCCACCACCAATGCTCAGTAGCAGTAGTGTGTGTCATATATAAGATGCAATGCAGAAATTCACCAATGCTGATTAGACAGCACCTTCCAAACCCATCACTACTACTGTATAGAAGACAAGGGCAGCAGATAGATGGAAGTGCCATCACCTACAAGTTCCCATCCAAGCCAATCACCACCCTGGAAATATATGCCCTTCCTTTATTGTTGCTGAGTCAAAACCCTGCAAAAAAAGTGCTCACCCTGCCAGCAGCAACCATGTCCCAGGAGAAAAAAGAAAAACAAATTTTTTTTAGTCATATTGTTCACTGAAGTTGAAAAATGGGAGGCTATTGCAAGCAACTGAAGAGGAAAATGCAAAACCACAATGTGTGGAGAATTAACCCCTTATCAATTAATTAATTATCAAATCCCTCACAGTCAAGGAAAAACAACACAATCAGAGCTTGATTCACATTGAGTAAGATCCCAGCACAGTCAGGGGACTGAAACAAGGAACATCATAGAGTTTGTACTAGAGGTCACACTGACATGGACATTCTTAAATGACTTGTGCACATTCCCAATTCCTTCCACTTTGAAACATACACATTTTCCTAGTAGCTCAGCAGCAGCTACACACATTCCACATCCATTTTCCATTCAAGCATCACATGATTTTTTTTAAATTATGAGTTTTCACTTCAAGAGGACTCTGAAAATAACAATCGTGAATGGTTGAGTTGCAATCCTGGAGAATGAGTGTCACCTTCTGGAACTGCTCACTCGTGAACCACAAGACATGTTTAACAGGATACACTGTGCAGAATTTTATTCTCTTTACATAGATTGATGCCTAGAGCAGAAATGGCCTGAAAGAATCATTGGATCTTACAGTGTCAATATGATTAGCCTCACAAAGATGAAACCGTACAATCCCATAGCATCTCAGTTATTCCCACTGTATGCTAAATACCATTGGAATCAGCCTTCCTCTCTCCCCATCACTGTGTCAGTGACTGTACTTTTCCTGATGTTCATCAGTTCCCTCACACTATCACTCAGTAACCCCTTTCTCTTTATAGCCTGTATTATTTATTGTAATGGTGATGGCTGGTTTCAGTTTGCACTGTGCTGTTGTGGTGCAGTGGTATTAGCCCTACCTTTAAGCCAGGAGGCCCAGGTACAAGTCCCACTGGTTCCGGAGGTGTGTAATTACATCTCTGAACAGGTTAATTAGAAAATTTTTTTTACACTGTGCTATAGTCAGTGTACTCTCATCAGGAAGATGTTTGAACAATGCTGGAGGCAACTAAACAAAATGGGAGGCACAGACAAATGTATATGCTACTCCCATTCAGCAATTCAGCCTGAACTGGGCAGTTATGTTCTTCTCTGTCAGAATTTTGTTGCTGGTAGTTTGGTATAACCAGTCACAACACACAAATCCTCATTCCCCAGCATCCCTGTTCGTTATGTGACTTCTCCTTGGCTGTGAAAGTGGTTGGGTTGTGGTGTTTCACATTGGTCCCAGTCAGCCACAATAAACAGCAGGCTGACAGTTTCATTAAGCAGGGTGGGCAATGATAAACACCACAGGTTAAATGTTGGTTAGACAGAATTCAGGTGCCGGTGTTTCTTAGCAGAGTTATATTCCAACTCCCACATCAGCAGCACAAACACCGCTGATTGCCAGTCCAAGGCATAGTGGGGAAAGACTGCAGTCTAAGGTCTTTCCACTGAAGTTAAATGGGGGTCTGTTCAGTTATCGGACCCTCCCAGTACCTCAGGTATATGTAAATATAGTCTCATTTGAGTAAGCAATGCCTTGGGTTTTTGTTTTATTCTCAATATACACAGACTGTATAGAATTGAACTGCTCTAGTGATTAAAAACTGAAAGAACTGCAGATGCTGGAAATCAGAAACAAAAACAGAAATTGCTGGAAAGGCTCAGCTGGTCTGGCAGCATCTGTGAAGAGAAATTAGAGTTAACATTTCAGGAATCAAACCTGGGTCCCTGGCGCTGTGAGGCAACAGTGCTAACCTGAGCCACTGTGCTGCCTTATTTTATGAAAATTACGAATATGAATAAAGTATATTTTTGAAATTAAAACAGTGCTTATCAATGCAGTTAAATTTTCACCTAATTCCTCTCAATGAATGGATAACTATCACCTGTCCCCTCATTCCACTTAGTCTCAGGCATCCCTGCCAGACACTATTAGATCAAAAGAGGTGGATGGGGATGCGGAGGGGGGAGGATGAAAGAGATAGAATCACAGGTAACTGTTAACAGCTGGATCAGTACATCCCTTCCTAATGTCCTATTATGTTAAGGTGCCTTTAACATGCACTTAGCATTAGCCCAGGGTATCCCACCCTCTTTGACATCTCTTTCTATCTCTCTATCTCTCAGCGGTATGATTAATGTGGACTGCAGTTTGTTGGGAGTCACTGGGACGTGCCATATGCTGCCTGTCAGTCCAAACTGGAATATATTTCACTTTTCAAGAAGTAGTTAGATAGAGTTCTTAGGGCTAAAGTCTTCAAAGAGTATGGAGTGAAAGCAGGAACAATGTATTGAGTTTGATGATAAGCCATGATCATAGTGAATGGCACAGCAGGCTCGTGGGCCAAACAGCCTACTCTTTTACTGTTTTCCCTGATTTGATGTTTTCCCCATCATTATCCTGATGGTACTTCAGTGATTTAAAAGCTCACAAGTTGAGCAGCATGCTGTCAGCAGGAAATCAGCAGGGGTAAAGGGATCTCTTACAGGCTTGGACTAAAACAAATATCATCCTACAGGGCATTCTTTCCACACAACCATTCAACCAGAGATTCTCTGCCCTCTAAAACCTCTACACTCCATTTCCAATCCCTGTTTGAAGTATACAGACACATTTACACTTGAAGACTTATTTGATATGATAAAATCACTTTGTTCCATGTGAGTCCTCAGTTTTAAAACCCTGTGATTAATGGCAGAAGCTGCCATTTGTGTTTAGTGAGACTGATGTTACATGGGTGCAGTAACAAAGTTTCATGAGGTGGAGAGGTGGGGGTCAAATTTCATCCCCAGAGATATTTAAGTTGGTCTTGCTCCCCCTTCCATGGGGATGATTTATAGTTTTGCTTATCTCTGGTGTCTTCAGAAGGTTTTGGTGAATTATTATTGTACACACTGTGTTCTGAGCTGTGCTGTCCTCCCACAGTGCTGTTAGATAGGGGTGATGAGTTATTTCTAACTCAGGATGGTGGGTGAGGGTGCTCTCGGAAGGCCTGAAGATCCCATGTGCTTGCTTGCCTCCCCCTTTTAGCTGATTGGGTCTGGGACGTTCTTTTGAAGAAGCCTTGAGACACTACAGGACAGCCTGTAGATGCCACACGGCAGCTATGGTGGTGGAAGTACAGCTTGAAGCCAGTGACTGGGGACTAAGCAGCAGACTGCTTTGTTCTGGATAGATGACATGATTCTTTATTCTTCACTTCCCCATCACAACTCATATCAGTCTTTAAACTTCCATAAGTTGCTAATCATTGTTTAGAGGAGGGAAGAGGAACATTCTAGATCTTGGTTAGATTAACAGTTTAGGGATAAAACCAAAAGGATGTAATGGGTAATAACAAATGTGCTTACCAAGATGACTGAGTGTCCATGCTAGTGTTTTTATGAATCCCTGTTGTATTAGGCAGAGGGAGCACTGACTGAATCCTTTTAGGACTCTCAAAGAGCCATTAAGATCAAGCAGAGTGGAACAGATATTATCTGTGTCAATTTAAATGGATCTTCCTGTTCTCTTTGGCTGCAATGAAATCCCATTGGGGTTATCTGGGACCAAACAACTGGCAGACAGTAAGAACCAAAGTCTCCAGATCCTGCAATATAGATTTTACAGTTTCACAGTGGCTCAGTGCTTAGCACTCCAGCCTCAGTGTCAGGGACCCAGGTTCGATTCCAGCCTCAAGCGACTATTTGTATGGAGTTTGTGCATTCTCCACCATGTGTGCATGGATGTCCTCTGGGTGCTCTGCTTTCCTCCCACAGTCCAAAGATGTGCAGGTTAGGTGGATTGGCCGTGCTAAATTTCCCATAGTATCCAGGGATATGTAGATTAGATTGATTAGCCATGTGGAATACAGAGAGGGTAGGGGGGTGGGTATGGGTGAGATGCTCTTTGGAGGGTTGGTGTGGATTTGATGGGCAGAATGGCCTCCTTCTCCTTACACTGTAGGCATTCTATGATTCTGTGATTAATTTGCAATACACAAGGTGGGGAAAGGAGGAATATTTTCTTAATCCTGAACTGTACACAGGCCAGTGTTATCAGGGGTAAAGGTGAAACATAAAATCAGCCATGCTGAGTTACTGTTTTCTGTTGCAATTCATGGTCACTCAGGCCAGGGCTGGAGTTGGATATCCCCCTTTCACATTGAGAAGCAGAGGCAGTTATCACATTAATTTGAGTAATTTGAGGTTGAGAGGTCTGTTGCCCAGAATTGTGCGCTGATCTAGTTGAGTCATAGTTTAGAAAACATTAACATGTTGCATCTGGGTTCCAGTGGTTTAATAGCAACAACGTCAGAAACTCCAAGTAATGAATACATCATTAAATGGTTCCAGTTTCTATCCCACAGATTCCTCATTCACCTTCTCAGCCAATGCTGTTCCTGGCCATGCTCCAGACTCCCTATGTCTGTGGTACCTTAGGGGAAAGCCAGCCTTGTGCTGCTGGTAACTTCTGTGGGAGTCTCGTAAAACAGTTCAGAGCAAGGCCAGGCAATGGATCTGGTAGCAATACGGCAGTCTGTATGGCCATTGAGAAAAGGAGTGGGTACAATAACATGAATCAGATCGATCCAGGACTGCAAAGCCAACCCAACTCCTGACGATTCAGACACTTTACCGTGAAAGATTTGACAAGGTCCCTCTTCACAGGAGACTGAGAGGGAACTGATGTGGACAAATATACCATGATTACTATGATTACGCTTCAGGATTGCACCATGTTGAGAAGCCTTTGTGTAGTCACACTTCGACAAAGTGTTGGCAGCACAGCGCAATGCAAACCAGACCTAACATTTATTGCCCCACACAGTGTCTGAACTGAAGGAGTGTTTGCAGAATTATTTACTCACACAGAACAATAAGCTGAAATTGTGAGGTCTTGCACTCTGAGGCAGCTTGCCTGACCCTCTTTTCTGTTGCTGTAAGAGTTTTTCCTTCCTCCACCACTACTCACCATGACATTCTCAAGCTTCGAAATGGGCTTACAGCGAGAAAAGGTTTAGGATGCATTCTGTAGGAGGGCCTGCGTATTTTTTGAGATGTTAATTCACAAAGTTTCTCAGTGATCTACTTCACTTTTCCGTTTTCAGAGCATTCTTATGAAATGCAACATGCAGGACGATCAAATTCCATTCCCCCCCTCCACCAACTCCACTACTGCTCTGTCCAACCAATTAGTGAGAAAACAATAAATTTCAATCTCCATCTCCCCCAGCCCACCAGCCCCCATCTGGGTGACACACAGCTATTAACTGTCTGCTACGCTTGACACAGCACTAATGAGGAATTGAAGCTAGCATGTCAGAGAGGCTGTATGCAACAGCCAGCTGGCAGGGGATCAGGGGAGGAGCTCGCTTTCCTCACCCACATGCACCCTGGAGTAGTGCTTGACTCTCAGGCTTCCCGCTGAATACAGTGCCATTGAGTACTCCCTCATAGCAAGCTCCTGAAATTACAGCTTCTCCCAATGAAACAGCATGGGCCCCTGCTCACTGTCAGACTTCACTCTGTTTAGAGGGAGAGTTGCTCAGAGGCAGGCTGCCTATTTCATTGCACTGGTTTGAAAAAAGAACTTCACTCTCAGCATCTTTTACCGAAACAGCTTGGCTATCGCAACCCTATTATACAAATCATTCCCTGTTCTTTAAGAAAGGCTGTGGATGCCCAATTCATGTTTAAAAAGACTGTGCATAATTTGTAGACAAGGGATGCCCGGGACATGGATACTCCCTCTCCCTGGTGGGTCCGCTCAGACAAACCCTTTGATTATTTGTCCCAACAGCACAGTTAGCCATTTGTTCTGGTGTGGAGTCTAAACACTGAATGCATTCCTGGCTGATTCAGTAATGTTATCGTGCAGAGGTGAAGGTAACTGAGGCAAGATGTACTGAGTGAAGCTGGAACAGGAGGCTTTTTACACTGAATCAGAACTTCATATCCCAGTCCCTTGTTGGTGCTGACTGTTGCAAGGACTTGGGAAACCTGCACAGTGGGGCATTCATTTACCAAATCACCCGAAATCAGAAATCTTACTGAGCGATGAAATAACACACAGAGAGGAAGATTAACAGAACTTCAGGAAACCCAAAGCTCTGACATGAAGAAATCTCCATGAGGATTGCAATGTGCAGAAGGAATTGGATGGAATAGTAGAGGTTTGATGTGGGATCCACTTGTACTCACAGATCTTGCATCAACAATGCTGACCGAGTGTGATGTTTCCAGGGCACAGTATGAGCTCAACGCCATGCCTAAACTGGAACATTAACAGGCGCTGGTCAACATCAAGACTGTCTTTATTAAGAGTGTGTGATTCTGATTTCTGCTCACACATTGTTTTCTAGAAAAGGTAAAGTCACCATAGTCTTAGAGAACATTCAAGAGAGATGACTAGTGATGAGCTTAACATGAGGGGTACCACAACTGAGGCAAAAGCAAGGTTGAGAAGGTAGGACCTTCATAGTAACCTCACCTGAAGTGGGAATTGAACCCATGCTGTTGGTGTTATTCTGCATTGCAAACTAGCTGTCCAATCAACTGAGCCAACCAGCTGCTGACAATTTCCTCATAGAAAAACATCACCAGTTATGTAGTCGATGTAATGGACTGCATTTATTTTCTCAGTATTCAGGCAGAGTTACTGACAGCATGAGAGAAACTACCCCAGGTGTGTCTCCACTGCATCCTCCATATTCAATGGAGAATCACTGAACAAACGCTAACGTATCCTGATGACCAAAACCTATCCTCCCCCGTCAGGTCCTGTTTCTCTCAACTCTCGAATGGCCATTGTTTCACAGAAGGACAAAGAAAGTGCTACAAAGACACTCTGAAGCCCTCCTTGAAATGAGGCAGCATTATCATTAATGACTGAGTCGTTCAAAATGGTTACAACTTGTGCTTCAAGCTGCTTCACTCTGAATCTAAATGCCTTAACAATGAAACAGAGCAGCAGCAGAGATGGTAAGAAAAGGCAGTAAAGCCTGTTGTCCAGATGCACTACCTCATGAGCCATCCTGCCTGTGTGCCCAAACACTGTGGGTCAACAATCAACCTGTTCACTCACACAAAGACCTACAGCAGAAATAGGTGACACTGAGTTGATGCCATCCTTGAATCGAGAGATAGTGATGATTTGACAGCAACTGACTCTTTTGTTAAGGACACTTAGGGATATGACGAGTCATTCTGTTCTGATTTGTTGGTCATTTTTAGTTATTTTAGTCTTAGTCATTCTGCAGAATCACTCAACATGACTGTAATTTTAGAGCACAGTCTTTAACAGAGCTTTGCAACTCATGTCTTAACTGGGAATAGTTTAGATTTTAGCTTCAATTTTCTCCATTATCTGTCCATTTTGTAAATATCTAACATTCTGGTATATCCCACTGCACTGGCACCTGTCCTTGACAGTTCCATGTGCTGGGGTTTCCTTGCATCTGTGCTCAAATACTTATCTGTACACTGTTAATGTACACACACATTCATAAATATTATCTGCACAGACCTCAAAACTTTAAGGAAACTCACCAATGCTGTGAATGTTCAGCTTGTGATTAGCTTCAGTTTTATAAATACACACTGCCTGTGACATGGAGACAGACATGCTGCCTGCCTTCTGACAACTTCCACTTTCATACTGACTGGAAACCAGAACAATCAAAGGTTGCTGCACACAGCATAAACTTAATGACTAAAATAAGTGACATCAAAATATATTTTTAAAGTGTGGAATTTGTGACAGGCACGTTATCAATTTTGTTATGTCACCAGCACTCTATCATGAGACACTTAGCTGGAAAGAGGTCGATGCATAGGTCAAATCAGGGCTTGTGGAAGCTGAGGAGAAGGCGTAGGGGGCCTGGGAACAAGGGTCACAGATTTTGGGAGCTGGTGGCCCTGGAGCAGGGTGTCTGTTAGCAGTGTTTGGCTGCAAGAAGTCCAGGTGCAGGGGTTAAGTGGCTCATCAAAAGGAGACAAGTGGCAAAATATAATGAATGCAGATCCTCAGATCTTACCAACGTATAAAGAAAGTATAGAGCATTTAGCTATCTGCTGAAAAATAATTATTTTATGAATGTCTTGAAACCGGGGGCTCAGAATCGAAGGGAATATGTAGTTACATAAAACCATGGCCAATTAACCGGCACTGTCAAGGAGTGACAGGGTTGTGATTTGAGACAGTTGACATATAAATGACACCCAAGGAACATAATCACTCCACAGCAAGTTGCCCTGAGGACTAAATGGAAGGACCTTATGTTCGTTATGCATCAGTATTAGTTTGTGGTGACATCAAAGCTTTATCAGAAACATATTTCTTCCTCCACTTCCCCAAGTGATGTGTCTTTAGAGTAATTTTATGACTGGATCATAAATAGGGTGGCATGGTGGCTCAGTGATTAGCACTGCTGTCTCGCAGCGCCACGGACCTGATACCAGCCTCAGGCGATTGTCTGTGAGGAGTTTGCACATTCTCCCTGTGTCTGCATGAGTTTCCTCTGGGTGTTATGGTTTCCTCCCACAGTCCAAAGATATGCAGGTTAGATGGATTGACCATGCTAAATTACCCATAGTTTCCAGGGATATGCAGGCTAGATGGAATAGCCATGGGAAATGCAGAGTTACAGGGATAGAGTAGGGAGCTAGGTCTGAATGGGATGCTGTCTGGAGTGTTGATGTGGACGCAATGGGCTGAATGGCCTGCTTCCACACTGTAGGGATTCTTTGAAATATTTTAACTGTGTATTTAACATTAAATAACAGCTTATAAAAAAATAAGAAAATGACCTTAGGCACAAACTACGAAAAAATGCCAGGCAGTCTGTGAGTTGGGTATTTTAGACTGTTACAGTGAGGGGGTGTGGGCTATATTAATGTGTTACAGTTAGGGGTCTGGGATTTATCAGAGTGTTACTCTGAAGGTTTGTGAGCTATATCACAGTTTGACAATGACATTAGGGTTAGAGTTACAGTGAAGGGTGTAGGGTTTCAGAGTGGAGGGTGTAGGGTATATCAGAGTGTAACAATGAGGGGTGTGGGGAATATCAGAGGGCTACAGTGAGGGGTGTGAGGTATATCAGGGTTACAGTAAGGAGTGTGAGGTATATCAGAGTGTTACAGTGAGGAATGTGGGGTATATCAGGGTTACAGTAAGGAGTGTGAGGTATATCAGAGCATTACAATGAGGGGTGTGGGGTGTAACAGAGTGTTAATAGTGTGGTGTGTAACAGAGTGTTTCAGTGAGAGGTGTGAGGTATATCAGAGTGTTACAGTGAGGGATGTGGGGTATATCATTGTGTTACAGTGTGAGTGTGAAGTATATCAGAGTGTTACAGTGTGGGGTATATCATTGTGTTGCAGTGAAGGATGTGGGATATATCGGAGTGTTACAGAGAGGGGTGTGGGGTATATCAGTGTTACAGTGTGAGTGTGAAGTATATCAGAGTGTTACAGTGTGGGTTGTGGGCTATATCAGTGTGTTACAGTGAGGGGTGTTGGGTATATCAGGAGTGTTGCAGTGAGGGATGTGGGGTAATATCAGAGTGTTAAAGTATGAGTGTGAAGTATATCAGAGTGTTACAGTTTGGAGTATATCAGTGTGTTATAATGAGGGGTGTTGGGTATATCAGAGTATTACAGTGAGGGAGGTGGGATATATTGGTACGTTACAGTGAGGGGTGGGTATATATCAGTGAAAGTATGTGATATACAAAGAGTTACAATTGCGGTTATCCGGTATATCAGAATATTACAATGAGGGGTATTATTATGAAGGATGTAAGATGAAACAAAAAAGATGAACACAGAAAAATGTAGCCTGTCCCTGCCCAGAATGAATCAGGAGAATTGGAAAGGGAGCACAAGGAAATGGCAGAGCAGTTAAACAACTATTTTAGTTCTGTCTTCACAGAAGAAAACAGATACAAATAACTTCTCAGAAATGGTAGGGGAACAAATTTTTTTTTTTTTAGAAAGGAGGAATTGAAGAAAATTAATATTACTATAAAAATTGTGTTGGAGAAACTGATGAGATGGAAAGCTGGTAACCCTATGGCCTGATCATCTAAATCCCAGGCTACTAAAGGAGGAGGCCTTGGAAATAGTGGATACGTTGGTTTCTCATCCTCAAAAAGTTTGTACATTCTGTATTCCAGTCCAGCAGATTGGAGTGTGGGAAATGTAACCATGCAGTTTAAAAGAAAAGAAAACTAGGAATTACAAAGCAGTGCCTAACATCAGCAGTAGGGGAAATGCTGAGGTCTAGTCTAAAGATTATAATAAAAGGACACTTAAAAATAACAAGGATATCACACAAAGCCAGAATGGTTTTATGCAAAGGAAATCATGTCTGACAAACCTACTGGAGTATTTTTGAGGAAGTAACTGTTAGAAAAGATGTGGGAGAACTTGTGGTTGGTGTGAATTTTGGATTTTCAGAAAGCTTTTGATTAAGACAACAGGTTAGTGTATGTGGTCAAAGCAGATGGGATTAATGGTAACATACTTGCATTGATTGAGAATTCGTTAGTGGACAGAAAACAGAGATTAGGAATAAATGGGTCAGTTTTGGAGTGGAAGGCAGTGATGAGTAAGGGACCTCAGGGATTAGTGTTTGGGCCCCAGCTGTTGACAATATATATCAAAGATTTGGATGAAGGATTGAAGTTTAAGGATGGCACAAAACCTGGTGGGAGTGTGAGTGGTGAGGAAGATGGAAAGAAGCTTCAGTGAGATTTAGACAAGTTGAGTGAGTAGGAAATGCATGGAAGATGCAGTATAATGTGGATAAGTGTGCACTCATCCATTTTGGTAGGAAAGACAGAATGGCAGAATATTATTTAAATAATGATGGATTGGAAAGTGTTGACGTACAATTCCTCCTTTCCAAAAGACACTTGCTCCCTTGCCACAGGCCAGTTAGCCTAACATCTGTTGGTATGAAAATGTTCGAGTCTATTGTATAGATGTAATAGCAGAGCATTTAGAAATATATCCTATAATAAAGCAGAGGCAACATGGCTTCACGGAGGGAAAGTCATGCCTGACAACTTTATTGCAGTTCTTTGAGGGGATAACTTTAAGGATAGTTAAAGGGAAACTCATAGATGTAATAGATTTGGATTTCCAAAGGGTGTGCAAGAAGATACTGCATATAAGACTACTTAATAAGAAAGGAGCCCATGGTTCTGGACGTGTTACATTAGCATGGAGAGGGGATTGGCTAATAAATAGAAGATAAAGAGTTGAGATTAAGGGGGGCATTTTCAGAATGGCAGCTCATAACTAGAAGAGTGCCACAGTGATCAGTCCTGCGGCCACAATTATTTACAATAAATATTGATGACTTGGAAGAGGGAAATGAAGGTACTATTACCAGATTTGCAGAAGACACAAAAACATATTGGAAGGCAAATAGTGAGGATGAGACAAGGGGCCGACAGAGGGATATAGACAGGTTAAGTATGTAGCAGATGGACACAGTGTGGAAACATGTGAGATTATGCACTCTGGCAGGAAGAAGAGAGGAGTTAATTATTATTGAAATGCAGAGAGACTGTGGAAAGCTACAGCACAAGAGTGATTTGGGGGTCCTCCTGCATGAATCACAAAAAGCTAGCGTTCAAAGTTCAGTAGGTAATACGAAAGGTGAAAGGACTATTGGTCTTCATTTGGAACGTAGTATAAAAATAGAGAGGCCTTGGAAACTATACAAGGCACTAGTCAGATTTCTTATGAAGTGAAATTTATACTGGCATTGGAGGCAGTCCAGACAAGGTTCACTGGGTTGATCCTGGGTATGGGGAGATTTGGTTACAAGGAGAAGCTGAGCAGGTTGGGCTTGTACACATTCAAGTTTAAAAGAATTAGAAGGGACATTATCGAAACACAAAATTGTTAGGGAACTTGACAAGATAGATGCTGAGAAGTTGTTTCCCCCAGTGAGGGGTGTTGGGTATATGAGGACCAGAGTAATCTCAGAGTGACGCGGCACCCATTTGAGATGGAAATGAGAAGGAAATTTCTTATCTCAGACAGAGTAGTTAAATTGCAGAATTCTTTAGCACGGAGGGTTATCAAGGACTGAGCGAGACACATTTCTAATTAGTAAAGGAATCAAGGAATGCAGCGAAAGTAGATTTGAAAATGATCAGACCAGCTATCATCATTTTGAATTACAAGAAGACTTGTTGGGCCAACTGGCCTATTCTCCTACATCTTATGGTCTTATGGGAATTAGAGTAAGTCTTAGTGAATGGCATAACGTTCTGACAGGACCGAAAAGACTGGATGCGGCAATAATGTTTCCCTTGGCTTGGGAAGGTCCAGAAGAAAAGGTCATGGTCTCAGGACATGGTAGGCCTTCTTGGACTCAGAGTAGGACACTTCACTTGAAGGGTGGTGAATCTGTGGAATTCTGTACAACACAAGGCTGTGGAGGCCACATCAGTGAATATAATTAAGAAAGAAGAGATAGGTTTCATAAAGCTAGATGCCAAGAAGTATGGTGAGAGAGCAGGAGTATTCCGTAAAACGACAGGATCAACAATGATGATACTGAATGGCTGGACAGGCTCAATGGGCCAAACCTCCTAAACCTGTCCCTACTTTATCTGTTTCTAATCATTGAGGGGTGTGGGGTATATCAGAGTGTATACAGTGAGGGGTGTGGGATATATCAGAGTGTTTACAGTGAGGAGTGTGGGGTATATCAGAGTTTTACAGGAGGGGTGTGGGGTATATCAGAGTGTTTACAGTGAGGGGCGTGAGGTATATCAGAGTGTGACAGTGAGGGGTATCGAATATATCAGAGTGTTACAGTGAGAGGTGTGGGACATATCAGAGTGTTTACAGTGAATGATGTGAGGTATATCAGTGTGTTACAGTGAGGGGTGTGGGGTATATCAGTGTGTTACAGTGAGGTTTGTGAGATATATCAGTGTGTTACAGTAAGGGGTGTGTATTAAATGAGGGTTACAGTGAGGAGTATTGAATATATCAGGTTTAAATGAGGAGTGTGTATTAGATCAGTGTTATAGTGAGGATTGTGGAATATATCAGTGTTACAGTGAGGTGTTTGGGTTAGATCGACTATTGCAGTGAGAGGTATAATGTATTAGAGTGTTACAGGATGTGGCATATATCAGAGTGTTACAATGAGTGGTGTGTTAAATCAGGTTACAGACTGTAATATTGGGTACTGTACTATATTCTGTAACCCTTGTCTTAGTGTGACATATCAAACTGAAATTTGAATGAAATCTCTCAGATTGACAAGGTGTCCATGAAGGATTGGTGGATATGCATTGCATTGCGATTGCTGTCTCAGATGCCAGCAGTAACCTCACACAGTACCAGGCAGACGGGTAATACGGTAAACAGATAGCCCCTCTATCTTTTATGTTCCAGTGCCAGTAATGGGCTGTGACACACTGTAAGGGCAAGAATTATTTGAAACATTCATGCTTGAGATGTTTATCAGTTACCAGACTCTTAGCCCCAGTCATCATGGTAAGTTTGAATTGTGTGCAGGAAGGCAGTTTGTGACCAAGCAGATGGATGATGGTCATGGTGAATGGTATACACCTTCCAACACACAAACAACTCATGACTTTCAATTGGCCTGTGCCAGTCAGAGTGCTCCACTCAAGGCTCCTCTATCCTTACTTCACCTCATCCTATCTGTTTACCCCTCAATTCCTTTCTCTCTCAACTGCTGATTCAGCTTCCCCTTAAAAATGTCTTTGCTGTTCATCTCCCCTCCCCGTGGGAGTGAGTTCCACGTTTGGGTAAAGAGGTTTATCCTAAATTCCTGACGGACTTATTTGTGACTGTTTCTTTACAAGTGTGTATGTTACCAAGCACTCTTAAGTCTGACCACAGCCATTTTATAAAATCTGCAGGAAAGAACCTATTAACGGAAAACTAGTGACACTAAATGAACAAGACGACCAAATGAGCACAGCATCTTAACAAAATATAAAGAACTGTAGTTGTGGTAAATCTGAAACAAAAACAGATATACATGGAGAAACTCAGCAGCTCTGGCAGAATCTGTGCAGAGAAAGCAGAGTTAACATCTCAAATCCAGCGACCCTCAGTTCTGAAGAAGGGTCACTGGATCCGAAATGTTGGCTCTGCTTTCTCTCCACAGATGATGCCGGATTTACAGAGTTTCTCCAGTTATTTATGTTTTTGAGCGCAGCACGTTGCTTAATAGTGATGCCTTCCGCAGGTGAGTAGCCTGCTGACACCTTCTCGGTTCACAACGTAGAAGAAAAACACTACCTTGGGTAAGTACCCAAGAGGTGTTCACATCATTGGAACAAGATCTCTAAAGTCAGTAGGAGCAAGGCTCACATTCTGAAGCTGGATAAGGCCAGATTCAGCTCGGATACCAATACAAGGTTCTTCCTGCAGCCTACAATGGCCTGTCATTTGGTACAGTGAATACTGAATTCCTTCATGTTGGGGAGTGAGAAAGACTTGTAGCGCAGAAGTACCGCGTTCTTTCAGACTAGTCTACCCGGTACTAATCTAATGGCCAAAACCACCTCAGTAACTGCTTCCTCCAATTATCTCTCTTCTCCCCCCCCCCC
>NW_025966842.1:0-1852 GCF_021869965.1 Rhincodon typus | reverse complement strand
GAGTCAGTGTGTGTGGGACTGTACCCCAGTGAGAGTCAGTGTGTGTGGATAAAAGAGGGGAATAAAGTGAATTTGTGCTTGTGCAGACTGTGTTTCTTTGGCCATGGCCACATTGTGTGTAATTACCCCTGCATAAGGAATTCCAGTCAATGGTTCTCCATCAGCAATAGAAATCAAACTGAAAGTAAAATACGCTGTGTATGATGTTTTCTGAGGGCTGCTTTAATATGATTATAGATAAAGCAGCGTCATGAACAGAAGGAAACACAGATAGAAACTGTTCTCCAGTTGCTTTTTCAATCAAGTAGCCTCTGGTTTCATGTACCTTACCAGCCACCTCGTAGTTTTATCATCTCAGTGCAGTAAAGACTTTTCCTGATCACTTTTTCAATTAATCAAATCATAGCAGTCACCACATAAAGCCTGGCAAATAGTGGAAACATACTGAAAACACCACTATCCCCTCACCCAAATTGGATCTTTTTTTGGTGGGGGTTGTGATAGGGGAGAATGTTTTGATAGTAAAATCAAAAGATCACCAATACTGATCGAGTCACTCTGTGTGGATGACCTTTATGTCACCTGAACTTTTCCATGTGTACAATATTCCCTGAGACTTCCAGAAGTCTCTCCTGCAGGAAGATATTACAAGTTTCTGCACATGCAGTTCAAAATTTAAAAGGGGCCACACACTTAAAGAATGTTGCCCTAGCAGATGAGGAAGCAATGAGAGTGTTGCATGTGAGCCTTCTGTCCTGAACTCCAATGAGGTTAGAGATGCTGCCATCCTGTTTGTTATTTCCCAAAATGATACCTCAGTCCGATGTGAAAGACAAAGGAAAGCTTTCATAGCGAGCATGATTTTTAGATACTGTTCTTTATACTCAGGAGGAGGTATTAATTGGGCATCACCTGTCTCATGGCAGAGTGATAGTGTCCCTATCTCTGGGTCAGGAGGTCAGGGTTCAAGTCCTAACTGCCTGCAGGTGAATCATAGCAAAAGATTGATTAAAAATACATTGCAGCACCCATCACAAGGGCTGCAGCCATTCAAGGAAGCAGCGCATTATCACCTTCTCCAGGGTAATTAGTGACAGGTAGTAAGTGCTGGACAAGCCAGTGACATCCACATCCCGTAAATTAATTCTAAAAAAGGGGAAAATGGGGTGTGCATAACATGCAATGGGTGTTTTTGTAGATAAAGTTTGTAAGTGAATAAAGACTAGCCTCCAGTAATTCTGTCACCACTTGGTTGTCTGGATTTGGATAAAGAGGTTGATTACCTCTGTCAGGAGACACCTCTTCTCACCAATCTTTAACATCAGCAGATACTGCACGGGATACAGTGCTTTAGTTCCCCATCCAAATCCATTTTGATTTAGTCCCTTCCTGCTCTCCATATCCACCTCCCCACACTCCCATAATGGGTTTTACATGTTAATACTCAGTTGGATACACAGGTGTTTTTACTGGTGGTGGTCACTAGTTTATAAAAAAGAACATCAGCGAATCAGCTGTGGGCAATTTCCTATGAGGTTAGAGATGCTGCAACCCTGTTTTTGCTCATACTTTCAGAATATTTCAGTAGCTGTACCATCTCACAGGCCAGCTCAACACCACAGCATTAAATCAGTGTTACCCTGTGAGAAAAAAAACACACCAGCCCTTTGTTATCATGTGTGTAACACAATCTAACCTGCATTATCCTGTGTGTGTATATGTGCAACACATTCTGGCCTGACTCTGGCCTGTGTTATCCTGAGTGTAACACATTCTGGCCTGTGTCATCCTGTGCGTGTAATACACTGGCCTGTGTCATCCTGTGTGTAACACATTCTGGCCTGTGTCATCC
>NW_025966841.1:29555-30061 GCF_021869965.1 Rhincodon typus | reverse complement strand
GTGTATGTGTGAGAGAGAGGGAGAGTGAGTGTGTGTGAGAGAGAGAGAGAGGGAGAGTGAGTGTGTGAGAGAGAGAGAGAGGGAGAGTGAGTGTGTGAGAGAGAGAGTGAGGGAGAGTGAGTGTGTGAGAGAGAGAGAGAGAGGGAGAGTTAGTGTGTGAGAGAGAGAGAGAGGGTGTGTGTGAGAGAGAGAGAGAGGGAGTGTGTGTGTGTGAGAGAGAGAGAGGGAGTGTGTGTGTGAGAGAGAGAGACAGTGTGTGTGTGTGGGAGAGAGAGTGTGATTGTGTGGGAGGGGGAGAGTGTGTGTGTGTGTGAGAGAGAGAGAGAGAGAGAGAGGGAGTGTGTGTGAGAGAGAGAGAGAGGGAGAGTGAGTGTGTGTGTGATAGGGAGTGTGTGTGTGTGTAAGAGAGAGGGAGTGTGTGTGTGAGAGAGAGAGAGAGAGAGTGTGTGCATCTATGTGTGTCTGTGTGTCTGTGTGTCTGTGTGCATGTGTCTGTGTGTGAGAGA
>NW_025966841.1:28470-29055 GCF_021869965.1 Rhincodon typus | reverse complement strand
TCACAGACTCACGCACACAGACACACTCTCACGCACACACACTCACAAACACACAACCTCACAAACAGACACACTCTCCCTCTCACACACACACACTCTCCCTCTCACAAACACACACACACTCTCTCACACACACACACTCTCTCTCCCTCTCTCAAACACACACACACGCTCTCTCTCTCTCTAACACACACACACACACTCTCTCTCTAACACACACACACACACACACACTCACACACACACACACACAGCTGCAAACACAGGCAGAGAGAGACACACAATCAGTCACACACAGGCAAAGAGGCACACACACAGGCAAACACGGGCAGAAAGACACACACAGACAGAGAAAGGCATACTCATGCACATACAGGCAGGCAGAAATACACAGGCAGACAGGTACATACACAGGCAAACACAGGCAAAGAGGCACACACACACACACGCAGAGAAAGACATTCACACACGCATAGACAGACATGAACACACCCATACTGAAACACACTCAAGTGCTTACTCCCGTGCACTTGGCCCCATTCCCTCACACTCTCTCTCACACACACACACACACACACACACACA
>NW_025966841.1:27313-27970 GCF_021869965.1 Rhincodon typus | reverse complement strand
GAATATGTGTGTGTGTGTGTGAGAGAGAGAGAATATGTGTGTGTGTGTGTGTGTGAGAGAGAGAGAATATGTGTGTGTGTGTGTGAGAGAGAGAATATGTGTGTGTGTGTGTGAGAGAGAGAGAATATGTGTGTGTGTGTGTGAGAGAGAGAGAATATGTGTGTGTGAGGGAGAGAATATGTGTGTGTGTGAGAGAGAGAGAATATGTGTGTGTGTGAGAGAGAGAGAATATGTGTGTGTGTGTGTGAGAGAGAGAGAATATGTGTGTGTGTGTGTGAGAGAGAGAGAATATGTGTGTGTGAGGGAGAGAATATGTGTGTGTTTGTGTGTGTGGGAGAGAATATGTGTGTGTGTGGGAGAGAATATGTGTGTGTGTGGGAGAGAGAATGTTTGTGTGTGTGAGAGAGAGAATATGTGTGTTTCTGTGTGTGTGAGAGAGAATGTGTTTCTGTGTGTGTGTGAGAGAGAATATGTGTGTTTCTGTGTGTGTGTGAGAGAGAGAATATGTGTGTTTCTGTGTGTGTGTGGGGGGGGGAAAGAGAGAGAATATGAGTTTCTGTGTGTGTGTGAGAGCGAGTGGAGAGAGACAGACAGAAAGTGTGTGTGTGTGGGAGAGGGGGGGAAAGAGAGAGAGAGAAAGAGTGTGTGTGTGGGGGG
>NW_025966841.1:25853-26813 GCF_021869965.1 Rhincodon typus | reverse complement strand
GTGTGAGAGAGAGAGAGAGAGTGCGTGTGAGAGAGAGAGAGAGAGTGTGTGTGAGAGAGAGAGAGAGAAAGTGTGTGTGTGAGAGAGTGCGTGTGTGTGTGTGTTTGAGAGATACAGAGTGGTTCACAGTATTTGGAATGTGTGCTTAGCTGAGGACAGGCGTCATTCCTATCAGTCAGCTGTACAGGGATTGGGACACGTCCCGTGTTTACCATTTTTCCCAAGTGCACGGCATTGGAAACATAAAGTGAGAGTGACGAAAAGTTGTTGGGCACAGCAGTGTGTTAAATAGAGGGTGCTGTAGCTATGAGACTTGCATTCTTGCCTGCCCACCTGAGACCTACGCACGCTGCGTTTAACTCCTGGAGAACAGAGGGGTATGTATGCCCTGTTTATAGGCTGGCACAGTCAGGAGTTTGTTCATTCAGTCATTGTGTGGGAGGCTACCCTGACTGAGTGAAAGGGCTGTAACCCCGGGGGGCCGCCCGCAGGGAGAATGCCGCAGGGAGATTTCCTTCCCGTTTACTCACTGTCTGCTTCAGGGGGCTCAAACCTGCTTCACACAGGGAGCTGAAAACCTCCAGCTGGAGTGTGACATCCCAGGGCCTTGTGGGTAGGCTTCAGTGCACAGTCCGATCCCAGGGCTTCAGCAGGAGGGTCCAATGCACAGTCCAGTCCCAGGGCATTTGTGGGGGGATCCAGTGCACAGTCCGATCTCAGCACTTTGCGGGTGGGATCCAGTGCGCAGTCCGATCTCAGGGGTGGGTGGGGTCCAGTGCACAGTCCGATCCCAGCGCCTTTGTGGGGGGATCCAGTGTGCAGTCCGATCCCAGCACTTTGTGGGTGGGGTCCAGTGCACAGTCTGATCCCAGCACTTTGTGGGTGGGATACAGTGCACAGTCCGATCCCAGCACTTTGTGGGTGGGATCCAGTGCACAGTCCGATCCCAGCGCCTTTGTG
>NW_025966841.1:25278-25353 GCF_021869965.1 Rhincodon typus | reverse complement strand
GTATGTGTGTGTGGGAGAGAGAGAGAGTGTGTGTGTGTGGGAGAGAGTGTGTGTGTGTGTGTGGGAGAGAGAGAG
>NW_025966841.1:24838-25178 GCF_021869965.1 Rhincodon typus | reverse complement strand
GAGAGGGAGAGTGAGTGTGTGTGTGAGAGAGAGAGAGAGAGTGTGAGTGTGTGTATGTGTGAGAGAGAGGGAGAGTGAGTGTGTGTGAGAGAGAGAGTGAGGGAGAGTGAGTGTGTGAGAGAGAGAGAGAGGGAGAGTTAGTGTGTGAGAGAGAGAGAGGGAGAGCGAGTGTGTGTGTGAGAGAGAGAGAGAGAGGGAGAGTGAGTGCGTGTGTGAGAGAGAGAGAGGGAGAGTGAGTGTGTGTGTGAGAGAGAGTGAGTGTGTGTGTGTGAGGGAGTGAGTGTGTGCGCGTATATGTGAGAGAGAGAGAGTGTGTGTGTGTGTGTATGGGAGAGAGAGA
>NW_025966841.1:23918-24276 GCF_021869965.1 Rhincodon typus | reverse complement strand
GTGAGGGAGAGAGTGTGTGCGCGTGTATGTGAGAGAGAGAGAGTGTGTGTGTGTGTGTGTGTATGGGAGGGAGAGAGTGTGTGTGTCTGTGGGGGCAGGGAGAGAGTGAGTGTGTCTGGGTGGTAGAGAGAGAGGGAGAGTGAGTGTGTGTGTGTGAGAGAGAGAGGGAGAGTGAGTGTGTGTGTGTGAGAGAGAGAGGGAGAGTGAGTGTGTGTGTGAGAGAGAGAGAGAGAGTGTGAGTGTGTGTATGTGTGAGAGAGAGGGTGAGTGAGTGTGTGTATGTGTGAGAGAGAGAGAGAGAGGGAGAGTGAGTGTGTGAGAGAGAGAGAGGGAGAGTGAGTGTGTGTGTGAGAGAGAG
>NW_025966841.1:23074-23418 GCF_021869965.1 Rhincodon typus | reverse complement strand
GGGGGGGGGGGGGGGGGGGGGGGGGGGGTGATAGGGAGAGAGTGAGTGTATCTGGGTGGGAGACAGTGAGACTGTGGGTGGGAGAGAGAGTGCGTATGTATGTGTGGGAGGGAGCGAGAGAGTGTGTGTGTATGTGAGGGAGAGCGAACGTGTGTGTGTGTGTGAGCGTGTGTGTGAGAGAGGGAGAGTGCGTGTGTGTGTGAGAGAGGGAGGGAGAGTGAGTGTGTGTGAGAGAGAGAGAGGGAGAGTGAGTGTGTGTGTGAGAGAGAGAGAGAGAGGGAGAGTGAGTGTGTGTGTGAGAGAGAGAGAGAGAGGGAGAGTGAGTGTGTGTGAGAGAGAGAGGG
>NW_025966841.1:21415-22115 GCF_021869965.1 Rhincodon typus | reverse complement strand
ACACACACTCCTGTATCTGGGGGAGGTCTCTCTAACCCTCTCTCTCTCTCACACACACACACACTCCTGTATCTGGGGAGGTCTCTCTAACCCTCTCTCTCTCTCACACACACACACACTCCTGTATGTGGGGAGGGTTCTCTAACCCCTTTCTCTCTTTCTCACTATGGCTTGCTCGATCTTTCGCTTTCATCGAATTTCCCACTCTCTCGCCCCCTCTTTGTGTGCATTGGCTCAACCTCCAACAGTGTGGCGCTCCCTCAGCGCTGACCCTCTGACAGTGCCCGCTCCCTCAGCGCTGACCCTCTGACATTGCAGCGCTCCCTCAGCGCTGACCCTCTGACAGTGCCCTCTCCCTCAGCACTGACCCTCTGAAAGTGCCCGCTCCCTCGGCGCTGACCCTCCGACAGTGCCCCGCTCCCTCGGCGCTGACCCTCCGACAGTGCCCCGCTCCCTCGGCGCTGACCCTCCGACAGTGCCCCGCTCCCTCAGCACTCACACCCAGATTAGTTGTAGATTTGAACAGGGATTGAGTTGAGTGAGTGTGAGGGTCGGTGTTGGAGGGGTTGGTTGAGGATGTTTGGATTGAGTTGAGTTGTTGATGAGGGTTTGCAGACTGAGGCGTCTCAGTGAAGTGAGGATCGACCATAACCGACAGAGAGAGGACGAGGGAAGAGGTGGATGAGCAGGGAGGAGAAGG
>NW_025966841.1:18398-19029 GCF_021869965.1 Rhincodon typus | reverse complement strand
GTGTGAGAGAGAGAGTGAGTGAGTGTGTGAGAGAGAGTGTGAGTGTGAGAGAGAGTGGGTGAGTGTGTGAGAGAGAGAGAGAGTGAGTGTGTCAGAGAGAGAGAGTGTCTGAGAGAGAGAGAGAGAGAGTGAGTGTGTGAGAGAGAGAGAGAGTGTGAGAGAGTGAGTGAGTGAGTGTGTGAGAGAGAATGAGTGTGTGTGAGAGAGACTGAGTGTGTGAGAGAGAGAGTGTCTGAGAGAGTGTGTGAGAGAGTGAGTGTGTGTGAGAGAGAGAGAGAGTGAGTGTGTGAGTGTGTGAGAGAATGAGTGTGTGAGAGAGAGTGTGTGTGAGAGAGAGAGAGAGTGAGTGTGTGTGTGAGAGAGTGAGTGTGTGAGAGAGTGAGAGTGTGTGTGAGAGTGAGAGAGAGAGAGAGTGTGTGTGTGACACAGAGAGAGAGAGTGTGTGAGAGAGAGAGAGTGTGTGTGTGACAGAGAGAGAGAGAGTGAGTGTGTGACTGTGAGAGAGTGAGTGTGTGAGAGAGTGAGAGTGTGTGTGAGAGAGAGAGAGAGTGAGTGTGTGAGAGAGAGAGAGAGTGAGTGTGTGTGAGAGAGAGAGTGTGTGTGTGACAGAGAGAGAGAGAGTGAGTGTGTG
>NW_025966841.1:15761-17478 GCF_021869965.1 Rhincodon typus | reverse complement strand
GAGAGAGAGAGTGTGTGTGTGACAGAGAGAGAGAGAGTGAGTGTGTGTTTCAGGGACAGCAGGCTGCTCCCAGGGAATTTGCTGAGTTGGCTGAACGGCCAACGTGTCTTTAAGAGGAGGCTGTTCTCTCATTCACTGGGAGGGTAAGTTTTTTGGAGGCTTGGCTTGGTTGGAGAGGGGAGGGGGGTGTGAGACAGGTTCAGTGATTCAGGGAGAGAGAGAGAGAAATCCGAAAGATAGAGAGAGAGAGAGAGACAGCAATTAGAAAGAGAGAGAGAGACAAAGAGATTGCAGAGAGCCTCGGGATAGGGAGAGAAATTGAGAGACAGAGACACGGGAGAGACAAAGGGAGAGAGAGAGAGACGCAGGAAGAGTGAGGGAGAGAGACCGGGAAAGGGAAGAGTGTGTGAGTGTGATAGACAGAGAGACAGAGAAAGGAAGAGAGAGAGAGAGTGACAGAGGGAGGGAGACAGAGTGTGTGTGTGTGTGTGAGAGAGAGAGCGGGAGAAAGGGAGTGTATGAGAGAGAGAGAGAAAGAAAGGGATTGTGAGGGAGAGAGAAAAGGGGAGAGTGAGTGTGAGAGGGAGACAGAGAGAGAAAGGGAGTGTGAGACAGAGAGAACGGGAGTGTGAGAGAGGGAGAAAGGGAGAGAGTGAGTGTGAGAGAGGGAGGGAGGAGGGTTGCAGATGGCAGCGGTGGATAGCTCCGAGTCGAGCCGGCCCCCCCGGGTATATTTCCAGGCCCCCCCTACAAGCCCCGGAGCTGTGGGGGAGGGGGAAGAGGACAGTGACCCCCCCCAGAGGAGACAGGGAAAGGTGACGGTGAAATATGATCGGAGGGAGCTGCGGAAACGCCTCAACCTGGAGGAGTGGATCCTGGATCAACTTATAGCCTTGTATGACTGTGAGGTACGGACCGGGGCATCGGGGGGAATAACCAGCTCAATATCGGGGCACCGGGCTCACAGCATTCCCAGCAGGAACCCTCTCAATTCCCACACCCCACCCCCGTGTGTCCCATTCTCCCTCTCTGTGTCCCTGTCCCTCTCTGTGTCTCTCCCTCTGTGTGTGTGTGTGTGTCCCTCCCTCTCTCTCTGTCTCTCTCCCTCTGTGTGTGTGTGTGTGTGTGTGTGTCCTTTCTTTTTTCTCTTTGTGTTTTTTCCCGCGTGTGTGTGTGTGTGTGTGTGTGTGTGTGTGTGTGTGTGTGTGTCTGTGTCCCTCTCTCTCTCGTCCCTGTGTGTGTGTGTGTCCCTCTCTGTCTCTCTCTCTGTGTCCCTGTCTGTCTCTCCCTGTGTGTGTGTGTGTGTGTCCGTGTCCCTCTCTCTCTCTCTCTTTCTCTGTGTCCCTGTCTGTGTCTCTCCCTCTCTCTCTGTGTCCCCCTCTCTCTCTCTCTCTGTGTCCCTCCCTCTCTCTCTCTGTCTGTGTCCCTGTCTCTGTCTCTCCCTCTGTGTGTGCGTGTGTCCCCCCCCCTCTCTCTGTATGTGTCCTCTCGTCTCTCTGTGTCCCCTCCTCTCCCTCTCTGTGTTCCTGTCTCTCTCTCTCTCTCTGTGTTTCTGCCTCTGTCTCCCTCTCTCTCACTCTGTCTGTCTGTCTCTGTGCCTCTCTTTATTGTCTGTCTGCCTGTCTTTCTCTCTCTGTTTGTCTCTCTCTGTCTCTCTCTGTCTTTCTGTCACTTTCTCTCCTATCTCAGTGAATGGCAGGAATGTTCCCAAGGAGTC
>NW_025966841.1:14470-15261 GCF_021869965.1 Rhincodon typus | reverse complement strand
ACTTTCTCTCCTATCTCAGTGAATGGCAGGAATGTTCCCAAGGAGTCCCACAACTTTTTGCAGACAGTTATCTGGTTGTGTTATCTGGTTGTCCTATTCTGGTCTGAGCTGATAGCCCATGCCCACAGGGGTTCAGGCCGAGGTGGGGGAAGTGTCGTTCATAGCTCTGACTATTGCAAGACGCACACATGAGGTTAAGCTGATTGATTCCTGTTCAAAGCTCCTTCTAGAGTGAAGCAGTGTGTAATGGACACACAGTATATCACAGAGCCCAGGCTCCCTATACCCCCACCGTCTGCTGGGAGGGAGAGGGGATGTCTGCATTGTTAAACCACCCACCTCTGTCTCTGCGCAACCCCCACACTCAAACAGGCAAAACACCTCAAGGCACCTCTACATCAACCTCTGGAACATTCGGTGCCAAACCAATGCCAGGCTATGACCATCACCAATAACAGACAATCTGATCACCGCCCCTTTACATCCAATGGTGTTCCCATCACTGAATGCCCCACTATCAACATCCTGGGGGTTACCATTGACCAGAAACTCAACTGGACTCACCACATAAACACAGGGGCTACAGGAGCAGCTCAGAGGCTGGGAATCCTGCAGCAAGTAACTCCCCTTCTGACTCCCCCCAAAGCCTGTCCCACCATCTACAAGGCACAAGTCAGGAATGTGATGGAATACTCCCCACTTGCCCCTGGATGGGGGCAGCTCCAACAACACTCAAGAAGCTCAACACCATCCAGGACAAAGCAGCCCCCGCTCGATTGGCATCACATCCA
>NW_025966841.1:13972-14370 GCF_021869965.1 Rhincodon typus | reverse complement strand
TCCCCCCACCGACGCTCAGTAACAGCAGTGTGTACCATCTACATGGTGCCCTGCAGAAATTCACCAAAGATCCTCAGGCAGCACCTTCCAAACCCACGACCCACTTCCATCCAGAAGGACAAGGGGCAGCAGGTACATGGGAACACCATCCCCTGCACATTCCCTTCCGAGCCTCTCACCATCCTGACTGGGAAATATATCGCCGTTCCCTCAGCACTGACCATTCGACAGTGCCCACTCCTTCAGCGCTGACCCTCCGACAGTGCGGCACTCCCTCAGCACTGACCATTCGACAGTGCCCACTCCTTCAGCGCTGACCCTCTGACAGTGCCCGCTCCCTCAGCACTGACCCTCCGACAGCGCCCGCTCCCTCAGCACTGACCCTCCGACAGCGCCCG
>NW_025966841.1:10201-13472 GCF_021869965.1 Rhincodon typus | reverse complement strand
TGAGGGATACGGAGACCGGAACTGTGCGCGGTGCTCCGAGTGCGGGTCTGACTGAGGGATACGGAGACCGGAACTGTGCGCGGTGCTCCGAGTGCGGGTCTGACTGAGGGATACGGAGACCGGAACTGTGCGCGGTGCTCCGAGTGCGGGTCTGACTGAGGGATACGGAGACTGGAACTGTGCACGGTGCTCTGAGAGCTGTTGTGATAATGTTTTGCTGTCCCTGTTGGATTGAGAGTGTGTAACCTGGGTCTGTCTGTTGTGTAAAGGGGACAGGGCTTGCTGACTGTGTTTTATTTGTTGTGTAGGTATAAGAGGGCTGGCTCTCCGGGGCACCTTTACGTTGATGTGTATCCTCCTGAGTCTGTGAGGTTTACAGTGACTGGCCTGGCACCAGGCACAGAATATAACTTCTCCATCAGTGCCCTGAATGCGCTCGGTTCCAGTGGATACGCAGATTCTGGGAGAGGGCTGACCGTGGTCACTGCAGGTAATGTCATTAATGTTCTGTCTAATCATCCGAAACAGGAATCTGAACAACATCTGCACAGAAACAGACCATTCAGCCCATCAAAGCTACCACTGGCGGCCACTGACTCCCCACCCTCAGCTTCATTTTCCCTTCGGAGAGGAGGGGCTGGTGTGGTAGGGGAGGTCTGTTCAACTTCCTCCTGAAACCAGCCACGATCTCCACTGTCCCCAGCCCCCTCCCCACCCCCTGCACCAGCCACCCCTCCCCTTCTAGCCCTCTAACCCTGCTTGTGTTTTGTCCCCTGTTGGGCAGACTGTGGGGTGGGGAGGTGTGGGGTTGGGAGGGGTGGGTGCGGAGGGATGGGGTGCAGCTTGTGTTCCCTGTCCCTCAGCTTGGCCGTTCCTGAGGGCAGTGAGGAGGCAACCACATCGCTGTGGGCCTGGAGTCACGTGTAGGTCAAGAAAGGCAGGGACAGCCTCAACCCAACCCCCCGCCCCCCCCCCACACGCCACCGTGGGTTTTGACATCAAGTGACAACAGTCACATGGTAACAACCACTGAGAGAGGGGAGAGAGGGAGAGAGGGAGAGGGCAGGGGTGAGAGAGAGTGAGGGGGTCGTGAGTGAGTGGACTGGTTCAAATTCAGGTCCTAACCTGTTCAACCTCTCCCTCCTAAGACAGTCCCTCCATCCCTGGGATCAGCCGAGTGAACCTTCTCAGGACTGCCTCCAAAGCCCAGTCTATCTTTGCTTGGATACGGGGCCCCAAACCTGTTCACAGTATTCCAGCTGTGGTCTGACTAGGGCTTTGTATAGTTTCAGTGAAACCTCCTGAATTTTATCCCCCATTCCCTTTAAAATAAAGACCAACATTCCATTGGCTTTCCCTGTTCCCCGCTGAACGTGGGCGTTACCTTTTTGTGATCGATGGACGAGGGGGTCCCCAGTCTCTGTGCTGCAGCTTCCTGCAGTCTGTCTCCATTTAAATAAGATTCAACTTCTCGATTCTTCCTGCCAAAGTGTTAACCTCATATTTCCCCACCTTCTGTTCCACCTGCTTAGTGTTTACCCACTCCCTTCACCTGTTTATATCCCTCTGTAGACTCGGCATGTCCTCCTCAGCATTTACCTTCCCGTCTCTTCATGGGCCACCCACAAACCTGGCTACAGTCCATTCACTTTCCTCCTCCAAGTCATCAATGGATATTGTCAATAATTGTGGGCCCAGCACTGATCCCTGTGGCCCTCCACTAGTTACAGGCTGCCAACCTGAAAATGTCCCCTTTGCCCCCACTCTCTGTTCTCTCTTGGTAAGCCAATCCTCTCCCATGCTAATGTACTGCTCCTTCAGCTCTTATTGAAGAATTGAACGTGTGGGATCTTATCGTACACCTTCTGAAAATCCAATTATATTACATCTATCATTTCCCCTTTTCCACCCTCCCTGTTGCCTATTCTAATAAATTTACCAGGCATAATCTTTCTACGCTTGATTAGATTATGTATTTCTGAATACCCACCCTATAGGGACATTGTGGGTCAACTCACAGCAGGTGGACTGCAACAGTTCAGGAAGGCAGCTCACCTCCACCTTCTTAAGGGTGCAACAGGAAATGGGTAATAAATACATGCCCTTGAACCCATGCTCTGGAAATTAATTTAGACATAAATATGATATGAAGTCCTTACCATGATTAAGCAGCACTTTTGGGATGCTACCAGTGCCTTCTCCTGTGAAGACTGATTAAAGAGCTTATTCAACTCCTCTGCCATTTCCTCATTCCCCACTGTCTCTTAGGGGTTGAGATTCACTTTGTGTTTGTGTTTTACATATCTTAAGAAGCTCTTACAGTTCAATTTTTAAAAATTACTTGCTGATTTAACTTCAGGATTTAGTTTCTCCATCGTTCTCGTTCTGTCAATGATCATGTGTTGGGTTTTCGAACGTTGCCAAAGGTTTAGTTTCCCATGGGAGGGAGGTGAGACAGTGTGAGTGAAACAGCAAATTCTGATTGGATAATGTGACAGGGACAGGGTACCATCTGATTGGTTATTGTCACATTGGCTCCACAGAGCATCCAGGACAAGATCCCTTTCCAACTGAGTCTGATCACACGCCACCACCTAGTCCAGGTGAGTGATCAACGCACATCAGTGTTTTATTTATTCAGAGGCTACGCCTCAGCACTGTTGGAGGGTCAGTGCTGAGGGAGCACCGCACTGTCGGAGGGTCAGTGCTGACGGAGCGGGCACTGTCGGAGGGTCAGTGCTGAGGGAGTGGGCACTGTCGGAGGGTCAGTGCTGAGGGAGTGGGCACTGTCGGAGGGTCAGTGCTGAGGGAGCGCCGCACTGTCTATAGCCTCTCTGTCTCTCTGTCTCTCTCTCTCTCTTGGTTGTGTAGGGGGCAGTATGATCCCACTCCCACTCCTCATTATATTCCTTCTCCTCGCTTCCCTCGTGCTTCTCCTCAACATTGGGATGTCCATCAGGTTTGTCCACAGACTGAGACAGAGGAGGCGAGAACAAGCAGGTAATTGAGGGAGTTCCTTACCCCTCACTACACCTCACACTCACTCCCCCCCCCCCTCACCCCCCCCCCCCCCTCACTCCCCCCCTCCCCCTCACCCTCATACCCCCTCCCCCTCACACTCATACCCCCTCACCCTCACACTCACTCACTCCCCCTCCACATCCATTCCCTCCCCCTCACACTCACTCCCTCCCCCTCACACTCACTCCCTCCCCCTCCACACACACTCCCTCCCCCTCACACTCACTCCCTCCCCCTCCACACACACTCC
>NW_025966841.1:9021-9269 GCF_021869965.1 Rhincodon typus | reverse complement strand
TGTGTGTGTGTGAGTGTGTGAGCGTGTGTGTGTCTGAGAGAGAGAGAGTGCGTGTGAGAGAGAGTGTGTTTTTGTGTGTGAGAGAGAGAGAGGGAGAGAGAGAGCGTGTGTGTGTGTGAGAGAGTGTGTGTGTGTGAGAGAGAGTGTGTGGGAGTGTGAGTGTGTGTGTGTGACAGAGAGTGTGTGTGTGTGAGAGAGAGAGGGTGAGAGAGAGCGTGTGTGGGAGTGTGAGTGTGTGTGTGTGTGTG
>NW_025966841.1:7713-8089 GCF_021869965.1 Rhincodon typus | reverse complement strand
CTCCCACACACACACACTCACTCTCTTTCCCTTCACGTGCACGCACGCAGACACTCTCTCTCCCCCTCTCTCACACACACACTCGCTCTCCCCCTCTCTCTCCCCCTCTCTCACAAACACACTCTCTCTCACCCTCTCTCACAAACACACACTCTCTCTCCCCCTCTCTCACACACACACACTCTCTCTCCCCCTCTCTCACACACACACTCTCTATCTCTCTCTCTCACACACACACTCTCTCTCTCCCTCTCTCTCTCACACACACACTCTCTCTCCTCCTCTCTCACACACACACTCTCTCTCCCCCTCACACACGCACTCTCTCTCCCCCCCTCTCTCACACGCACACACGGTCTCTCCCTCACACGCACAC
>NW_025966841.1:7255-7613 GCF_021869965.1 Rhincodon typus | reverse complement strand
CTCACACACACACTCTCTCTCCCTCTCACACACACACACACTCACTCTCTTTCCCTTCACGTGCACGCACGTAGACACTCTCTCTCCCCCTCTCCCACACACACACTCTCTCTCCATCTCTCTCACACACACACTCTCTCTCCCCCTCTCACACACACACACACACACTCTCCCTCCCCCTCTCACACACACACACTCTCCCTCCCCCTCTCACACACACACTCTCTCTCCCTCTCACACACCCACATGCTCTCTTCCTCACACACACCCACATGCTCTCTCCCTCACTCACACACACTGTCTCTCCCTCACTCACACACACTGTCTCTCCCGCACTCACACACACTGTCTCTCCCTC
>NW_025966841.1:5630-6755 GCF_021869965.1 Rhincodon typus | reverse complement strand
GAGAGACAGTGTGAGAGAATAAGAGAGTGTGTGTGAGAGAGAGAGAGAGAGAGGGAGAGAGAGTGTGTATGAGAGAGAGAGGGAGAGAGAGTGTGTGTGTGAGAGAGAGAGGGAGAGTGTGTGTGAGGGAGAGAGTGTGTGTGTGTGAGAGGGAGAGAGAGTGTGTGTGAGAGAGGGAGAGAGTGTGTGTGTGTGTGAGAGAGAGAGGGAGAGTGTGTGTGAGAGGGAGAGTGTGTGTGAGAGGGAGAGAGAGTGTGTGTGAGAGAGGGAGAGAGTGTGTGTGTGTGAGAGAGAGAGGGAGAGAGAGTGTGTGTGAGAGAGGGAGAGTGTGTGTGAGAGAGGGAGAGAGTGTGTGTGAGAGAGGGAGAGAGTGTGTGTGTGAGAGAGAGAGAGGGAGAGTGTGTGTGTGTGTGTGAGAGAGAGATAGTGAGTGCAATTAATGATGACAGGATCATCATTGTCATTGGGTGACACTACTAGCAAACAGGGTCTAACACTCACAAGCCCAGCTGGAAAATGAAGATTGGCTGGTGTACTGTCCTGGAGCGGTCATTGGCCATGTCACCTCAATGCTGCAATGGAGTCTCTCCACCAGGTGGCAGCCTATACCATGAGTCAATAAATGGAAGAAGGTGAGTCCCAGACTCAAACCATAAACTCAGTTTCTCTCTCCACCGATGTTGCCAAACCTGCTGAATTTCTCCAGCATTCTCTGTTTTTATTGTACTCAGTAAGTAGACCCTGATAAACCAGAAGTGTCATTTTTTTTATAATTATGTCCACTCTGGTTGCACTGAGAACATCTTTCATGAGGCTCAATCTAATTCATTTATTTCAATATTTTAAAAATATCTGTGTGGGAGACTGGTGGAGAGAGAATCACCCAACAGCTACGGTGGCTTCTACAGTCAAATAGCTTGCTGACACAAATGGGTTGATTTTTATTGCACTCACTTCACATTAATAGGGCAGCAAAGGCCTCAAAATGAGGTCAATTTACCATCTAGTGAACTGGACAGGAGGTTTGAGATAACAAGATGTGGAGCTGGATGAACACAGCAGGCCAAGCAGCATCAGAGGAGCAGGAAGGCTGACGTTTCGGGTCTGGACCCTTCTTCAGAAGAA
>NW_025966841.1:813-3743 GCF_021869965.1 Rhincodon typus | reverse complement strand
TGTATGTGTGTGTGTGTGAGAGAGTGTGTGTGAGAGAGAGAGTGAGTATGTGAGTGTGTGAGTGTGTGTGTGAGTGTGTGTGTGTCTGTATGTGAATGTGTGTGAGAGAGTGTGTGTGTGTATGTGTGTGAGAGTGTGTGTGTGTATGTGCTTGTGTGTGTGAGATAGAGAGAGAGAGTGTTTGTGTGTGTGTCTGTGTGCGAGAGAGTGTCTGTATGTGTGCGTGTGTACGACAGTGTGTGTACGTGAGTGTGTGTGTGTGATTGTGAGAAAGAGTGTGTGTGTGAGAGAGTGTGTGTGTGTGTGTGAGTGTGTGTGTGTGTGTGTGTGTGTGAGAGAGAGTGTGTGTGTGTGTGAGAGAGAGAGAGAGAGTGTGTGTGTGTGTGTGTGTGTGTGAGAGAGAGAGAGTGTGTGTGTGTGTGAGAGAGAGAGTGTGTGTGTGGGTGTGTGTGTGTCTGGTTGGGTGTGGGGGATCGTTTAAAAGCGGTTAGATTTGGAACTGGGACAGTTACATTGCGTCTTTTAATCGTTGCTTACGTGTGGTTGGAATCTATTTATTGACAATAAATAGTGAGTCTGGTTCAGGGCAGAGACCAGCTCACCGCTTTCTGTGAACCTGGGATTAAAACAGCAGGAACATGGAGGAATCCTGCATAACTTTGGTAAAATATTTCACTTTTGTGCTGACGCAGGGACTAGCGGGGCTTAATTCCCCACACATTACTGAATGCAGTGAGGAGTGACAGTCTGTGTGCACGGTGAAGGTGAACTATCTCCCTCTTTCTCTCTGACTGTCCAACTGTATCCCTGTCCTGCTGTCTCCTCTCTCTCTCTCATTCTGCTCTCTCTCTCACTCACTGTCTCCATCTCCGTCCTGCCCTCGCTCCCTGTCCCCCTCGCTCCCTGTCCCTCTAGTTCCATCTCTTTCCCTGCCCCCCTCCCTCCATCCCTCTCTCTCCCTGTCACCCTCGCTCCATCCCTCTCTCTCTCTGTCCCCCTCGTTCCATCCATCTCTCTCTCTGACTCCTCGATCCATCCCTCTCTTCTCTCTCTCTGTTCCTCTCGCTCTCTCTGTCCCCCTCGCTCTCTCTCTCTGTCTCCCTCGCACTCTCTCTCTTTGTCCCCCTCGCTCTCTCTCTCTCTGTCCCTCTCACTCCATCTCTCTCTCTGTCCCCCTCGCTCTCTCTCTGCCCCTCTCGCTCTCTCTCTCTGTCCACTCGCTCTCTCTCTGTCACCCTCGCACTCTCTGTCCCACTCGCTCTCTCTCTGTTCCCCTCGCTCTCTCTCTCTGTCCCTCTCACTCCATCTCTCTCTCTGTCCCCCGCGCTCTCTCTTCTCTCTCTCTGTCCCTCTCGCACTCTCTCTCTGTCCCCCTCGCTCTCTCTCTCTGTCACCCTCGCGCTCTCTGTCCCCCTCGCTCCATCTCTCTCTGTGTCCCCCTCGCTCCATCTCTCTCTCTCTGTCCCATTCGCTCTCTCTCTGTCCCCCTCGCTCCATCTCTCTCTCTGTCCCGCTCGCTCTCTCTCTCTGTCCTCCTCGCTCTCTCTCTCTGTCACCCTCGCTCCATCTCTCTCTGTGTCCCCCTCGCTCCATCTTTCTCTTTGCCCCCCTGGCGCTCTTTCTCTGTCCCCCTCGCTTTCTCTCTCTCTCTGTCTCTCTCGCTTTCTCTTCTCTCTCTCTGTCCCTCTCGGTCTGTCTCTCTGACCCCCTCGCTCTCACTCTCTCTCTCTGTTCCCCTTGCTCTCTCTCTGTCGCATTCACTCTCTCTCTGTTCCTCACTCTGTCTCTCTGTCCCCCTCGCTCTCTCTGTCCCTCTCGCTCTCTCTCTCTCTGTGTCCCCCTCGCTCTCTTTCTCTGTCTCCCTCGCTTTCTCTCTCTGTCTCTCCCGCTCTCTCTTCTCTCCCTCTGTCCCCCTTGCTCTCTCTTTCTGTCCCCCTCGCACTCTCTCTGTCCCCCTCGCTCTATCTGTCCCTCTCGCTCTCTCTCTCTCTGTGTCCCCTTCGCTCCATCTCTCTCTCTGTGTCCCCCTCGGTCCCCCTCGCTCTCTTTCTGCCCCCCTCACTCTCTTTCTCTGTCTCCCTCGCTTTCTCCCTCTGTCTCTCTCGCTCTCTCTTCTCTCTCTCTGTCCCCCTCGCTCTCTCTGTCCCCCTTGCTCTCTCTCTGTCCCACTCGCTCTCTCTCTGTCCCTCGCTCTGTCTCTCTGTCCCCCTCTCTCTGTGTCCTCTCGCTCTCTCTCTGTCCCCCTCGCTCTCCCTCTCTGTCCCACTCGCTCTCTCTCTGACCCCTCTCGCTCTCTGTCTCTCGCCACCTCTATCTCTGTCCCCCTCGCTCTTTCTCTCTCTCTGTCCCCCTCGCTCTCGCTCCCTCTCTCTGTACCCCTCGCTCTCTCCCTCGCTTCTTCTCTATCTCTCTGTACCCCCCCCCTCTCTCTCTGACCCCCTCGCTCTCTCTCTCTCCCTCTCTGACCCCCTCGCTCTCTCTCTCTCCGTGTCCCTCGCTCTCTCTCTGTTCCCCTCGCTCTCTCTCTCTCTCTCCCTTTCTCCCAGACTTTGGCCCCAGGAACTGAAGAAGTGATGGAAGACAAATGGTAGTAATCCAGTTTTATTAAAACAGACTGTTTGCAGCCAGTTTGGTAAACCACACAGGATCTTACAAATTAATAGAGTCTTAAAGAGAAATAACTGCCCTCTCACTGAAAACCACAAACGTTACATTAACGTTTCACAATGAGCTTCAGCCTGGAACAATAAACTGGGAAATAGAAACAACACCTCGGGATTTCAGCTGCTTCAGTGTACAGTGTTCCCTCACCACCTCCGGATTCCCAGATCCCTCTTCCTCGGACGGTCAGCGCTGAGGGATCCCCGCACTGTTGGAGGGTCAGTGCTGAGGGAGTGGGCACTGTCGGAGGGTCAGTGCTGAGGGAGTGG
>NW_025966841.1:0-713 GCF_021869965.1 Rhincodon typus | reverse complement strand
AATGATTTTATTCTGACTGGGTGACCTGGAGATGTTTCACAATTTTCCTGCCAAGTCTCAGCTCCAAGAATTGGTTATTTCTGTCTCATTAGAGGTGGGATTGAAGAACCGTCTGATTACTGTAAACGCAACCACTTGTGTCTGTGCGTGTTTACAGGTGCTCGGTCAGATTTCCTGTAAAATATCTCAGTCACCGTTTGTGTTTACCCTGTTCCTTGCACTCAAGGTCATCTTGCCCTGGGCATGCGAGGCAACTCAAGTTGAAGCATCGATACTGGCTGCGGCTGTTTTCAGAAGCTGCCTCACCCTTTCAGACATCTCCAGCCCTCACTGAAACACTGTCTCCTTGTCACTGCGTCTACAGCACAGTCCCTGCTCAGGCACTTGCTCCTGGAGCGTGGTCCCCCTGCACAGTGTAACTGTTACAATGCATTCAGGGAGAACCGCACTGTCGGAGGGTCAGTGCTGAGGGAGTGGGTACTGTCGGAGGGTCAGTGCTGAGGGAGCGCCGCACTGTCGGAGGGTCAGTGCTGAGGGAGAGCCGCACTGTCGGAGGGTCAGTGCTGAGGGAGCGGGCACTGTCGGAGGGTCAGTGCTGAGGGAGTGGGTACTGTCGGAGGGTCAGTGCTGAGGGAGCGCCGCACTGTCGGAGGGTCAGTGCTGAGGGAGTGGGCACTGTCAGAGGGTCAGTGCTGAGGGAGCGCCGCACTGTC
>NW_025966840.1:29606-30072 GCF_021869965.1 Rhincodon typus | reverse complement strand
ACAACGTTAGACCTGAATCATCCTGTACTGTAAACCAGTATTCTACAGTGTTATGTCCCTATCTCCCAGTAGTGTACCCCAGTATTATACAGTGTTAGACCTGAATCTCCCAGTACTGTACCCCAGTATTCTGCAGTGTTAGATCTGTATCTCCCAGTACTGTAACCAGGTATCCTACAGTTTTAGATCTCTATCTCCCAGTACTGTTATCCCCGTATTCGACAGTGTTAGTTCTCTATCTCACAGTACTGTATCCCAGTATTCTACAGTGTTCGATCCCTATCGCCCAGCACTGTACCCCAGTATTCTACAGTGTTAGACCTGTATCTCCCAGTACTGTTATCCCAGTATTCTACTGTGTTAGATCCCTATCTCCCAGTTCTTTATACAAGTATTCTACATTGTTAGATCCATATCTGCCAGTACAGTACCCCAGTATTCTGCAGTGTCAGATCCACATCTCCCA
>NW_025966840.1:29053-29506 GCF_021869965.1 Rhincodon typus | reverse complement strand
ACAGTGTTAGACCTGTATCTCCCAGTACTGTTATCCCAGTATTCTACTGTGTTAGATCCCTATCTCCCAGTTCTTTATACAAGTATTCTACATTGTTAGATCCATATCTGCCAGTACAGTACCCCAGTATTGTGCAGTGTCAGATCCACATCTCCCAGTACTGTACCCCAGTATTCTACTGTGTTGAACCTGTTTCTCCCAGTAATGTACCCCAGTATTCTAAATTGTTAGATCCTTATCTCCCAGTACTGTATCCCAGGATTCTTCAGTGTTAGATCCCTATCTCCCAGTTCTTTATACAAGTATTCTACATTGTTAGATCCATATCTCCCAGTACAGTACGCCAGTATTCTGCAGTGTTAGATCCAAATCTCCCAGTACTGTATCCCAGTATTCTACAGTGTTGGATCTGTATCTCCCAGTACTGTACCCCAGTATTCTACAGTGTTAGAC
>NW_025966840.1:27681-28553 GCF_021869965.1 Rhincodon typus | reverse complement strand
TATCTCACAGTACTGTATCCCAGTATTCTACAGTGTTCGATCCCTATCGCCCAGCACTGTACCCCAGTATTCTACAGTGTTAGACCTGTATCTCCCAGTACTGTTATCCCAGTATTCTACTGTGTTAGATCCCTATCTCCCAGTTCTTTATACAAGTATTCTACATTGTTAGATCCATATCTCCCAGTACAGTACCCCAGTATTCTGCAGTGTTAGATCCATATCTCCCAGTAAAGTACCCCAGTATTCTACTGTGTTGAACCTGTTTCTCCCAGTAATGTACCCCAGTATTCTAAATTGTTAGATCCCTATCTCCCTGTACTGTATCCCAGGATTCTTCAGTGTTAGATCCCTATCTCCCAGTTCTTTATGCAAGTATTCTACATTGTTAGATCCATATCTCCCAGTACAGTACGCCAGTATTCTGCAGTGTTAGATCCAAATCTCCCAGTACTGTATCCCAGTATTCTACAGTGTTGGACCTGTATCTCCCAGTACTGTACCCCAGTATTCTACAGTGTTAGACCTGTATCTCCCAGTGATGTATCGCAGTATACCACAGTGTTAGATCCCTATCTCCCAGTACTGTACCCCAGTATTCTACAACGTTAGACCTGAATCATCCTGTACTGTAAACCAGTATTCTACAGTGTTATGTCCCTATCTCCCAGTAGTGTACCCCAGTATTATACAGTGTTAGATCTGTATCTCCCAGTACTATATCCCAGTATTCTACAGTGTTAGATCCCTATCTGCCACTACTATATCTCAATATTCTACATTGTTTGATCCCTATCTCCCAGTACTGTACCCAAGTATTCTACTGTGTTAGACCTGAATCTCCCAGTACTGTACCCCAGTATTCTGCAGTG
>NW_025966840.1:26606-27181 GCF_021869965.1 Rhincodon typus | reverse complement strand
GTGTTAGACCTGAATCTCCCAGTACTGTACCCCAGTATTCTGCAGTGTTAGATCTGTATCTCCCAGTACTGTAACCAGGTATCCTACAGTTTTAGATCTCTATCTCCCAGTACTGTTATCCCCGTATTCGACAGTGTTAGTTCTCTATCTCACAGTACTGTATCCCAGTATTCTACAGTGTTAGATCCCTATCGCCCAGCACTGTACCCCAGTATTCTACAGTGTTAGACCTGTATCTCCCAGTACTGTTATCCCAGTATTCTACTGTGTTAGATCCCTATCTCCCAGTTCTTTATACAAGTATTCTACATTGTTAGATCCATATCTGCCAGTACAGTACCCCAGTATTCTGCAGTGTCAGATCCACATCTCCCAGTACTGTACCCCAGTATTCTACTGTGTTGAACCTGTTTCTCCCAGTAATGTACCCCAGTATTCTAAATTGTTAGATCCTTATCTCCCAGTACTGTATCCCAGTATTCTACAGTGTTGGACCTGTATCTCCCAGTACTGTACCCCAGTATTCTACAGTGTTAGACCTGTATCTCCCAGTAATGTATCGTAGTATTTTACAG
>NW_025966840.1:25423-26506 GCF_021869965.1 Rhincodon typus | reverse complement strand
TATTCTACAGTGTTGGACCTGTATCTCCCAGTACTGTACCCCAGTATTCTACAGTGTTAGACCGGTATCTCCCAGTAATGTATCGTAGTATTTTACAGTGTTAGATCCCTTTCTCCCCGTACTGTACCCCAGTATTCTACAGTGTTAGATCCCTATCTCCCAGTACTGTACCCCAGTATTCTGCAGTTTTAGATCCCTATCTCCCAGTACTGTTCCCCAGTATTCTACAGTGTTAGATCCCTTTCTCCCACTATTGTACCCCTGTATTCTACAGTGTGAGATCCCTATCTCCCAGTACTGTATCCCAGTATTCTACAGTGTTGGACCTGTATCTCCCAGTAATGTATCGTAGTATTTTACAGTGTTAGATCCCAATCTCCCAGTACTGTACCCCAGTATTCTACAGTGTGAGACCTGTATCTCCCAGTAATGTATCGTAGTATTTTACAGTGTTAGATCCCTTTCTCCCAGTACTGTACCCCAGTATTCTACAGTGTTAGATCCCTATCTCCCAGCATTTTATCCCAGTATTCTGCAGTTTTAGATCCCTACCTCCCAGTACTGTACCCTCGTATTCTACAGTGTTGATCCCTTTCTCCCACTATTGTACCTCTGTATTCTACAGTGTTAGATCATAATCTCCAAGTACTGTACCCCAGTATTCTACAGTGTTAGATCCCAATCTCACAGTACTGTACCCCAGTATTCTGCAGTTTTAGATCCCTATGTCCCAGTACTGTACCCCAGTATTCTACAGTGTTAGATCCCTTTCTCCCAGTATTGTAACCCTGTATTCTACAGTGTTAGATCCCTATCTCCAAGTACTGTATCCCACTAATCTTCAGTGGTCGATCCCTATCTCCCAGTACTGTATCCCAGTATTCTTCAGCGTTAGACCTGTATCTCCCAGGACTGTCGCCAGTATTCTGCAATGTTAGATCCACATCTCCCAGTACTGTACCACAGTATTCTACTGTGTTGAACCTGTATCTCCCAGTAACGTACCCCAGTTTTCTCCAGTGTTAGATCCCTATCTCCAAGTACTCTGCCCCAGTACTCTCGAGTATTAGATCCCAATCTCCC
>NW_025966840.1:24607-24923 GCF_021869965.1 Rhincodon typus | reverse complement strand
GGGGTACAGTACTGGGAGATAGGGATCTAACACTGTAGAATACTGGGATACAGTACTGGTATATAGGGATCTAACACTGTAGAATACTGTGGTACAGTACTGGGAGATAGGGATCGACCACTGAAGATTACTGGGATACAGTACTTGGAGATAGGGATCTAACACTGTAGAATACAGGGGTACAATACTGGGAGACAGGGATCTAACACTGTAGAATACTGGGGTACAGTACTGGGAGATAGGGATCTAAAACTGCAGAATACTGGGGTACAGTACTGGGAGATAGGGATCTAACACTGTCGAATACTGGGGTACA
>NW_025966840.1:24096-24507 GCF_021869965.1 Rhincodon typus | reverse complement strand
CACTGTAGAATACAGAGGTACAATAGTGGGAGAAAGGGATCTAACACCGTAGAATACGAGGGTACAGTACTGGGAGGTAGGGATCTAAAACTGCAGAATACTGGGATAAAATACTGGGAGATAGGGATCTAACACTGTAGAATACTGGGGTACAGTACTGGGAGAAAGGGATCTAACACTGTAAAATACTACGATACATTACTGGGAGATACAGGTCTCACACTGTAGCATACTGGGGTACAGTACTGGGAGATACAGGTCCAACACTGTAGAATACTGCGATACAGTACTGGGAGATAGGGATCTCACACTGTAGAATACTGGGGTACAGTACTGGGAGGTAGGGATCTAAAACTGCAGGATGCTGGGGTACAGTACTGGGAGATAGGGATCTGACACTGCAGAATACTG
>NW_025966840.1:23247-23596 GCF_021869965.1 Rhincodon typus | reverse complement strand
TGCAATGTTAGATCCCTTTCTCCCACTATTGTACCTCTGTATTCTACTTTGTTAGATCATAATCTCCAAGTACTGTACCCCAGTATTCTACAGTGTTAGATCCCTGTCTCCCAGTATTGTACCCCTGTATTCTACAGTGTTAGATCCCTATCTCCAAGTACTGTATCCCAGTAATCTTCAGTGGTCGATCCCTATCTCCCAGTACTGTACAACAGTATTCTACAGTGCTAGATCCCTATATCCCAGTACTGTACCCCAGTATTCTACAGTGTTAGATCCCTTTCTCCCAGTATTGTACCCCTGTATTCTACAGTGTTAGATCCCTATCTCCAAGTACTGTATCCCAGTA
>NW_025966840.1:22876-23147 GCF_021869965.1 Rhincodon typus | reverse complement strand
TATTCTACAGCGTTAGACCTGTATCTCCCAGGACTGTCGCCAGTATTCTGCAATGTTAGATCCACATCTCCCAGTACTGTACCCCAGTATTCTGCAGTGTTAGATCCCTATTTCCCAGTACTGTATCCCAGTATTCTACAGTGTTGGACCTGTATCTCCCAGTACTGTACCCCAGTATTCTACAGTGTTAGACCTGTATCTCCCAGTAATGTATCGTAGTATTTTACAGTGTTAGATCCCTTTCTCCCACCACTGTACCCCAGTATTCTAC
>NW_025966840.1:21570-22376 GCF_021869965.1 Rhincodon typus | reverse complement strand
ACACTGTAGAATACTGGGGTACAGTACTTGGAGATTATGATCTAACACTGTAGAATACAGAGGTACAATAGTGGGAGAAAGGGATCTAACACTGTAGAATACGAGGGTACAGTACTGGGAGGTCGGGATCTAAAACTGCAGAATACTGGGATAAAATACTGGGGGATAGGGATCTAACACTGTAGAATACTGGGGTACAGTACTGGGAGAAAGGGATCGAACACTGTAAAATACTACGATACATTACTGGGAGATACAGGTCTAACACTGTAGAATACTGGGGTACAGTACTGGGAGATACAGGTCCAACACTGTAGAATACTGGGATACAGTACTGGGAAATAGGGATCTAACACTGCAGAAAACTGGGGTACAGTACTGGGAGATAGGGATCTAACACTGTAGAATACAGGGGTACGTTACTGGGAGATAGGGATCTAACACTGTAGAACGCTGGGGTACGTTACTAGGAGATACAGGTTCAACACAGTAGAATACTGGGGTACAGTACTGGGAGATTTGGATCTAACACTGCAGAATACTGGGGTACAGTACTGGGAGATAGGGATCTAACACTGTAGAATACTGGGGTACAGTACTGGGAGATAGGGATCTAAAACTGCAGAATACTGGGGTACAGTACTGGGAGATAGAGATCTAACACTGTAGAATACTGGGGTACAGTACTGGGAGATAGGGATCTAAAACTGCAGAATACTGGGGTACAGTACTGGGCGATAGGGATCTAACACTGTAGAATACTGGGGTACAGTACTGGGAGAAAGGGATCGAACACTGTAAAATAC
>NW_025966840.1:21054-21470 GCF_021869965.1 Rhincodon typus | reverse complement strand
GATACAGGTCCAACACTGTAGAATACTGGGATACAGTACTGGGAGATTTGGATCTAACACTGCAGAATACTGGCGTACTGTACTGGGAGATATGGATCTAACAATGTAGAATACTTGCATAAAGAACTGGGAGATAGGGATCTAACACTGAAGAATCCTGGGATACAGTACAGGGAGATAGGGATCTAACAATTTAGAATACTGGGGTACATTACTGGGAGAAACAGGTTCAACACAGTAGAATACTGGGGTACAGTACTGGGAGATGTGGATCTGACACTGCACAATACTGGGGTACTGTACTGGCAGATATGGATCTAACAATGTAGAATACTTGTATAAAGAACTGGGAGATAGGGATCTAACACAGTAGAATACTGGGATAACAGTACTGGGAGATACAGGTCTAACACTGT
>NW_025966840.1:19723-20554 GCF_021869965.1 Rhincodon typus | reverse complement strand
ATCTGTATCTCCCAGTACTATATCCCAGTATTCTACAATGGTAGATCCCTATCTACCACTACTGTGTCTCAATATTCTACATTGTTTGATCCTTATCTCCCAGTACTGTACCCAAGTATTCTACTGTGTTAGACCTGAATCTCCCAGTACTGTACCCCAGTATTCTGCAGTTTTAGATCTGTATCTCCCAGCACTGTACCCCAGTATTCTACAGTGTTAGACCTGTATCTCCCAGTACTGTAACCCAGTATCCTACAGTTTTAGATCTCTATCTCCCAGTACTGTTATCCCCGTATTTGACAGTGTTAGTTCTCTATCTCACAGTACTGTATCCCAGTATTCTACAGTGTTAGATCCCTGTCTGCGAGTACTGTGTCCTAGTATTCTACAGTATTAGATCCCTATCTCCCAGTACTGTGCCCCAGTATTCCACAGTTTTAGATCCCTATCTCCCAGTTCTGTATCCCGGTATTCTATAGTGTTCGTTCCCTATCCCCGAGTTCTGTATCCCAGTATTCTACAGTGTTAGATCCCTATCTCCCAGTTCTTTATACAAGTATTCTACATTGTTAGATCCATATCTCCCAGTACAGTACCCCAGTATTCTGCAGTGTTAGATCCCTATCTCCCAGTACTGTACCACAGTATTCTACTGTGTTGAACCTGTATCTCCCAGTAATGTACCCCAGTATTCTACAGTGTTAGATCCCTATCTCCCAGTACTGTACCCCAGTATTCTACAGTGTTAGACCTGTATCTCCCAGTGATGTATCGCAGTATTCTACAGTGTTAGATCCCTATCTCCCAGTACTGTACCCCAGTATTCTACAA
>NW_025966840.1:18107-19223 GCF_021869965.1 Rhincodon typus | reverse complement strand
GGATCTAACACTGCAGAATACTGGGGTACTGTACTGGGAGATATGGATCTAACAATGTAGAATACTTGTATAAAGAACTGGGAGATAGGGATCTAACACTGTAGAATACTGGGATACAGAACTCGGGGATAGGGAACGAACACTATAGAATACCGGGATACAGAACTGGGAGATAGGGATCTAAAACTGTGGAATACTGGGGCACAGTACTGGGAGATAGGGATCTAATACTGTAGAATACTGGGACACAGTACTCGCAGACAGGGATCTAACACTGTAGAATACTGGGATACAGTACTGTGAGAACGAGAATTAACACTGTCAAATACGGGGATAACAGTACTGGGAGATAGAGATCTAAAACTGTAGGATACTGGGTTACAGTACTGGGAGATACAGGTCTAACACTGTAGAATACTGGGGTACAGTGCTGGGAGATACAGATCTAAAACTGCAGAATACTGGGGTACAGTACTGGAAGATTCAGGTCTAACACAGTAGAATACTTGGGTACAGTACTGGGAGATAAGGATCAAACAATGTAGAATATTGAGACACAGTAGTGGTAGATAGGGATCTACCATTGTAGAATACTGGGATATAGTACTGGGAGATACAGATCTAACACTGTATAATACTGGGGTACACTACCGGGAGATAGGGACATAACACTGTAGAATACTGGTATACAGTACTGGATGATTCAGGTCTGACATTGTAGAATAGTGGGGTACAGTACTGGGAGATGGGGATCTAACACTGTAGAATACTGCGATACATCACTGGGAGATACAGGTCTAACACTGTAGAATACTGGGGTACAGTACTGCGAGATTCAGGTCTAACACTGTAGAATATTGGGATACACTACTGGGAGATTGGGATCTAATACTCGAGAGTACTGGGGCAGAGTACTTGGAGATAGGGATCTAACACTGTAGAAAACTGGGGTACGTTACTGGGAGATACAGGTTCAACACAGTAGAATACTGGGGTACAGTACTGGGAAAAAGAGATCTAACACTGTCGAATATTGGGGTACATTACTGGGAGATAGTGATCTAACACGGCAGAATACTGGGATACAGTACTGTGAGATAGAGAAGTAACACTGTA
>NW_025966840.1:16098-17607 GCF_021869965.1 Rhincodon typus | reverse complement strand
GATCCCTATCTCCAAGTACTCTGCCCCAGTACTCTCGAGTATTAGATCCCAATCTCCCAGTAGTGTATCCCAGTATTCTACAGTGTTAGACCTGAATCTCCCAGTACTGTACCGCAGTATTCTGCAGTGTTAGACCTGTATCTCCCAGTGATGTATCGCAGTATTCTACAGTGTTAGATCCCTATCTCCCAGTACTGTACCCCACTATTCTACAATGTCAGACCTGAATCATCCAGTACTGTATACCAGTATTCTACACTGTTATGTCCCTATCTCCCGGTAGTGTACCCCAGTATTATACAGTGTTACATCTGTATCTCCCAGTACTATATCCCAGTATTCTACAATGGTAGATCCCTATCTACCACTACTGTGTCTCAATATTCTACATTGTTTGATCCTTATCTCCCAGTACTGTATCCAAGTATTTTACTGTGTTAGATAAACAGTGTTGGAACTGTATCTCCCAGTACAGTACCCCAGTATTCTGCAGTGTCAGATCCCTATCTCCCAGTTCTTTATACAAGTATTCTACATTGTTAGATCCATATCTCCCAGTACAGTACCCCAGTATTCTGCAGTGTTAGATCCATATCTCCCAGTACTGTACCCCAGTATTCTACTGTGTTGAACCTGTATCTCCCAGTAACGTACCCCAGTATTCTACAGTGTTAGATCCCTATCTCCCAGTAACGTACCCCTGTATTCTGCAGTGTTAGATCCCTATCTCCCAGTACTGTACCCCAGTATTCTGCAGTGTTAGATCCCTATTTCCCAGTACTGTATCCCAGTATTCTACAGTGTTGGACCTGTATAACCCAGTACTGTACCCCAGTATTCTACAGTTTTAGACCTGTATCTCCCAGTAATGTATCGTAGTATTTTACAGTGTCAGATCCCTTTCTCCCAGTACTGTACCCCAGTATTCTGCAGTTTTAGATCCCTATCTCCCAGTACTGTACCCCAGTATTCTACAGTGTTAGATCTGTATCTCCCAGTATTGTACCCCTGTATTGTACAGTGTTATATCCCTATCTCGAAGTACTGTATCCCAGTAATCTTCAGTGGTCGATCCCTATCTCCCAGTACTGTATCCCAGTATTCTACAGTGTTAGATCCCTATCTCACAGTACTGTACCCCAGTATTCTGCAGTTTTAGATCCCTATCTCCCAGTACTGTACCCCAGTATTCTACAGTGTTAGATCTGTATCTCCCAGTATTGTACCCCTGTATTCTACAGTGTTAGATCCCTATCTCGAAGTACTGTATCCCAGTAATCTTCAGTGGTCGATCCCTATCTCCCAGTACTGTATCCCAGTATTCTACAGCGTTAGACCTGTATCTCCCAGTACTGTCGCCAGTATTCTGCAATGTTAGATCCATATCTCCCAGTACTGTACCACAGTACTCTACAGTGTTAGATCCCTATCTCCCAGTACTGTACCCCAGTATTCTGCAGTGTTAGATCACTATCTCCTAGTAATGTACCCCAATATTCGACAGTGTCA
>NW_025966840.1:15336-15598 GCF_021869965.1 Rhincodon typus | reverse complement strand
TGACACTGTCGAATATTGGGGTACATTACTAGGAGATAGTGATCTAATACTGCAGAATACTGGGGTACAGTACTGGGAGATAGGGATCTAACACTGTAGAATACTGTGGTACAGTACTGGGAGATATGGATCTAACATTGCAGAATACTGGCGACAGTACTGGGAGATACAGGTCTAACGCTGTAGAATACTGGGATACAGTACTGGGAGATAGGGATCGACCACTGAAGATTACTGGGATACAGTACTTCGAGATAGGGAT
>NW_025966840.1:14380-15236 GCF_021869965.1 Rhincodon typus | reverse complement strand
AGATAGGGATCTAACACTGTAGAATACTGGGGTACAGTACTGGGAGAAAGGGATCTGACACTGTAAAATAGTACGATACATTACTGGGAGATACAGGTCTAAAACTGTAGAATACTGGGGTACAGTACTGGGAGGTACAGGTCCAACACTGTAGAATACTGGGATACAGTACTGGGAAATAGGGATCTAACACTGCAGAATAGTGGGGTACAGTACTGGGAGATAGGGATCTAACACTGCAGAATACTGGGGTACTGTACTGGGAGATAGGGATCTAACACTGAAGAATACTGGGATACAGTACTGGGAGATACAGTTCCAACACTGTTTATCTAACACAGTAAAATACTTGGGTACAGTACTGGGAGATAAGGATCAAACAATGTAGAATATTGAGACACAGTAGTGGTAGATAGGGATCTACCATTGTAGAATACTGGGATATCGTACTGGGAGATACAGATCTAACACTGTATAATACTGGGGTACACTACCGGGAGATAGGGACAGAACACTGTAGAATACTGGTATACAGTACCGGATGATTCATGTCTGACATTGTAGAATAGTGGGGTACAGTACTGGGAGATAGGGATCTAACACTGTAGAATACTGCGATACATCACTGGGAGATACAGGTCTAACACTGTAGAATACTGGGGTACAGTACTGAGAGATTCAGGTCTAACACTGTAGAATACTGGGATACACTACTGGGAGATTGGGATCTAATACTCGAGAGTACTGGGGCAGAGTACTTGGAGATAGGGATCTAACACTGGAGAAAACTGGGGTACGTTACTGGGAGATACAGGTTCAACACAGTAGAATACTGGGGTACAGTACTGGGAGAAAG
>NW_025966840.1:12961-13880 GCF_021869965.1 Rhincodon typus | reverse complement strand
TACAGTGTTACTTCTCTATCTCACAGTACTGTATCCCAGTATTCTGCAGTGTTAGATCACTATCTCCCAGTAATGTACCCCAATATTCGACAGTGTTAGATCTCTTTCTCCCAGTACTGTACCCCAGTATTCTACTGTGTTGAACCTGTATCTCCCAGTAACGTACCCCAGTTTTCTCCAGTGTTAGATCCCTATCTCCAAGTACTCTGCCCCAGTACTCTCGAGTATTAGATCCCAATCTCCCTTTAGTGTATCCCAATATTCTACAGTGTTAGACCTGAATCTCGCAGTACTGTACCCCAGTATTCTACAGTGTTAGACCTGTATCTCCCAGTGATGTATCGCAGTAATCTACAGTGTTAGATCCCTATCTCCCAGTACTGTACCCCACTATTCTACAATGTCAGACCTGAATCATCCAGTACTGTATACCAGTATTCTACAGTGTTATGTCCCTATCTCCCGGTAGTGTACCCCAGTATTATACAGTGTTAGATCTGTATCTCCCAGTACTATATCCCAGTATTCTACAAATGTAGATCCCTATCTACCACTACTGTGTCTCAATATTCTACATTGTTTGATCCTTATATCCCAGTACTGTACCCAAGTATTTTACTGTGTTAGATAAACAGTGTTGGACCTGTATCTCCCAGTACTGTATCCCAGTATTCTTCAGTGTTAGATCCCTATCTCCCAGTTCTTTATACAAGTATTCTACATTGTTAGATCCATATCTCCCAGTACAGTACCCCAGTATTCTGCAGTGTTAGATCCATATCTCCCAGTACGGTATCCCAGTATTCTTCAGTGTGAGATCCCTATCTCCCAGTTCTTTATACAAGTATTCTACATTGTTAGATCCATATCTCCCAGTACAGTACCCCAGTATTCTGCAGTGTTAGATCCATATCTCCCA
>NW_025966840.1:12111-12461 GCF_021869965.1 Rhincodon typus | reverse complement strand
TACTGGACCCCAGTATTCTACAGTGTTAGATCCCTTTCTCCCAGTACTGTACCCCAGTATTCTACAGTGTTAGATCCCTATCTCCCAGTATTTTATCCCAGTATTCTGCAGTTTTAGATCCCTACCTCCCAGTACTGTACCCTCGTATTCTACCGTGTTAGATCCCTTTCTCCCACTATTGTACCTCTGTATTCTACAGTGTTAGACCTGTATCTCCCAGTAATGTATCGTCGTATTTTACAGTGTTCGATCCCTTTCTCCCAGTACTGTACCCCAGTATTCTACAGTGTTAGATCCCTATCGCCCAGTACTGTACCCCAGTATTCTGCAGTTTTAGATCCCTATCTCCC
>NW_025966840.1:10708-12011 GCF_021869965.1 Rhincodon typus | reverse complement strand
TGTATCTCCCAGTAATGTATCGTCGTATTTTACAGTGTTAGATCCCTTTCTCCCAGTACTGTACCCCAGTATTCTACAGTGTTAGATCCCTATCTCCCAGTACTGTACCCCAGTATTCTGCAGTTTTAGATCCCTATCTCCCAGTACTGTACCCCAGTATTCTGCAGTGTTAGATCCAAATCTCCCAGTACTGTACCCCAGTATTCTACTGTGTTGAACCTGTATCTCCTAGTAAAGTACCCCAGCGTTCTACAGTGTTAGATCCCTATCTCCCAGTAACGTACCCCTGTATTCTACAGTGTTAGATCCCTATCTCCCAGTACTGTACCCCAGTTTTCTGCAGTGTTAGATCCCTATTTCCCAGTACTGTACCCCAGTATTCTGCAGTGTTAGATCACTATCTCCCAGTAATGTACCCCAATATTCGACAGTGTTTGATCTCTTTCTCCCAGTACTGTACCCCAGTATTCTACTGTGTTGAACCTGTATCTCCCAGTAACGTACCCCAGTTTTCTCCAGTGTTAGATCCCTATCTCCAAGTACTCTGCCCTAGTACTCTCGAGTATTAGATCCCAATCTCCCAGTAGTGTATCCCAGTATTCTACAGTGTTAGACCTGTATCTCCCAGTGATGTATCGCAGTATTCCACAGTGTTAGATCCCTATCTCCCAGTACTGTACCCCACTATTCTACAATGTCAGACCTGAATCATCCAGTACTGTATACCAGTATTCTACAGTGTTCTGTCCCTATCTCCCGGTAGTGTACCCCAGTATTATACAGTGTTAGATCTGTATCTCCCAGTACTATATCCCAGTATTCTACAATGGGAGATCCCTATCTACCACTACTGTGTCTCAATATTCTACATTGTTTGATCCTTATCTCCCAGTACTGTACCCAAGTATTCTACTGTGTTAGACCTGAATCTTCCAGTACTGTACCCCAGTATTCTGCAGTTTTAGATCTGTATCTCCCAGCACTGTACCCCAGTATTCTACAGTGTTAGACCTGTATCTCCCAGTACTGTAACCCAGTATCCTACAGTTTTAGATCTCTATCTCCCAGTACTGTTATCCCCGTATTTGACAGTGTTAATTCTCGTTCTCACAGTACTGTATCCCAGTATTCTACAGTGTTAGATCCCTGTCTGCGAGTACTGTGTCCCAGTATTCTACAGTATTAGATCCCTATCTCCCAGTACTGTGCCCCAGTATTCCACAGTTTTAGATCCCTATCTCCCAGTTCTGTATCCTGGTATTCTATAGTGTTCGTTCCCTATCCCCGAGTTCTGTATCCCAGT
>NW_025966840.1:9312-10208 GCF_021869965.1 Rhincodon typus | reverse complement strand
CTGGGGTACAGTACTGGGAGATATGGATCTAACACTGTAGAATACTGTGGTACAGTACTGGGAGATATGGATCTAACACTGTAGAATACTGGGGTACAGTACTGGGAGATATGGATCTGACACTGCAGAATACTGGGGTACTGTACTTGGAGATATGGATCTAACAATGTAGAATACTTGTATAAAGAACTGGGAGATAGGGATCTAACACAGTAGAATACTGGGATAACAGTACTGGGAGATACTGATCTAACACTGTAGAATACTGGGGTACAGTACTGGGCGATAGGGATCTAACACTGTAGAATACTGGGATACAGTACTGTGAGATAGAGAACTAACACTGTAGAATACGGGGATAACAGTACTGGGAGATAGAGATCTAAAACTGTAGGATACCTGGTTACAGTACTGGGAGATACAGGTCTAACACTGTAGAATACTGGGGTACAGTACTAGGAGATACAGAGCTCGGGGAACACTGCAGAATACTGGGGTACAGTACTGGGAGATTCAGGTCTAACACAGTAGAATACTTGTGTACAGTACTGGGAGATAGGGATCAAACAATGTAGATTATTGAGATACAGTAGTGGGAGATAGGGATCTAACACTGTAGAATACTGGGATATAGTACTGGGAGATACAGATCTAACACTGTATAATACTGGGGTACACTACTGGGAGATAGGGACATAACACTGTAGAATACTGGTTTACAGTACAGGATGATTCCGGTCTAACATTGTAGAATACTGGGGTACAGTACTGGGAGATAGGGATCTAACACTGTAGAATACTGCGATACATCACTGGGAGATACAGGTCTAACACTGTAGAATACTGGGGTACAGTACTGGGAGATAGGGATCTAACACTGTAGAATACTGGGGTAC
>NW_025966840.1:6477-8812 GCF_021869965.1 Rhincodon typus | reverse complement strand
TGTGTTGAACCTGTATCTCCCAGTAACGTACCCCAGTATTCTACAGTGTTAGATCCCCATCTCCCAGTAACGTACCCCAGTATTCTACAGTGTTAGATCCCTATCTCCCAGTACTGTATCCCAGTATTCTATAGTGTTCGTTCCCTATCCCCGAGTTCTGTATCCCAGTATTCTACAGTGTTAGATCCCTATCTCCCAGTACTGTACCCTGGTATTTTACAGGGTTAGATCCCTATCTCCCAGTACTGTAACCCAGTATCCTACAGTTTTAGATCTCTATCTCCCAGTACTGTTATCCCCGTATTCTACAGTGTTAGATCCCTATCTCCCAGTACAGTACCCCAGTATTCTTCAGTGTTAGATAAATATCTCCAAGTACTGTACCCAAGTATTCTACTCTGTTGAACCTGTATCTCCCAGTAACGTACCCCAGTATTCCACAGTGTTAGATCCCTATCTCCCAGTACCGTACCCCTGTATTCTACAGTGTTAGATCCCTATCTCCCAGTACTGTACCCCAGTATTCTGCAGTGTTAGATCGCTATCTCCCAGTACTGTATCCCAGTATTCTACAGTGTTGGACCTGTATCTCCCAGTGCTGTACCCCAGTATTCTACAGTGTTGGACCTGTATCTCCCAGTGCTGTACCCCAGTATTCTGCAGTGTTAGATCGCTATCTCCCAGTACTGTACCCCAGTATTCTGCAGTTTTAGATCCCTATCTCCCAGTACTGTACCCCAGTATTCTACAGTGTTAGATCCCTTTCTCCCAGTATTGTATGCCTGTATTCTACAGTGTCAGATCCCTATCTCCAAGTACTGTATCCCAGTAATCTTCAGTGGTCGATCCCTATCTCCCCGTACTGTATCCGAGTATTCTACAGCGTTAGACCTGTATCTCCCAGTACTGTTGCCAGTATTCTGCAATGTTAGATCCATATCTCCCAGTACTGTACCACAGTATTCTACAGTGTTAGATCCCGATATCCCAGTACTGTACCCTAGTATTCTACAGTGTTAGATCCCTATCTCCCAGTAATGTACCCCAATATTCTATAGTGTTAGATCTCTTTCTCCCAGTACTGTACCCCAGTCTACTACTGTGTTGAACCTGTATCTCCCAGTAACGTAGCCCAGTTTTCTCCAGTGTTAGATCCCTATCTCCAAGTACTCTGCCCCAGTACTCTCGAGTATTAGATCCCAATCTCCCAGTAGTGTATCCCAGTATTCTACAGTATTAGACCTGAATCTCGCAGTACTGTACCCCAGTATTCTACAGTGTTAGATCTGTATCTCCCAGTACTGTACCCCAGTATTCTACAGTGTTAGACCTGTATCTCCCAGGACAGTAAGCCAGTATCCTACAGTTTTAGATATGTATCTCCCAGTACTGTTATCCCCGTATTCTACAGTGTTAGTTCTCTATCTCACAGTACTGTATCCCAGTATTCTACAGTGTTAGATCCCTATCGCCCAGTACTGTACCCCAGTATTCTACAGTGTGAGATCTGTATCTCCCAGTACAGTGCCCCAGTATTCTGCAGTGTTCGACCTGTATCTCCAAGAACTGTTATCCCAGTATTCTGCTGTGTTAGATCACTATCTCCCAGTTCTTTATACAAGTATTCTACATTGTTAGATCCATATCTCCCAGTAAAGTACCCCAGTATTCTGCAGTGTTAGATCCATATCTCCCAGTACTGTACCACAGTATTCTGCTGTGTTGAACCTGTATCTCCCAGTAATGTACCCCAGTATTCTACAGTGTTAGATCCCTATCTCCCAGTGCTGTACCCCAGTATTCTACAGTGTTAGACCTGTATCTCCCAGTGATGTATCGCAGTATTCTACAGTGTTAGATCCCTATCTCTCAGTACTGTACCCCACTATTCTACAATGTTAGACCTGAATCATCCTGTACTGTAAACCAATATTCTTCAGTGTTATGTCCCTATCTCCCAGTAGTGTACCCCAGTATTATACAGTGTTAGATCTGTATCTCCCAGTACTATATCCCAGTATTCTACAGTGTTAGATCCCTATCTCCCACTACTGTATCTCAATATTCTACATTGTTTGATCCCTATCTCCCAGTACTGTACCCAAGTATTCTACAGTGTTGGACCTGAATCTCCCAGTACTGTACCCCAGTATTCTGCAGTGTTAGATCTGTATCTCCTAGTACTGTACCCCAGTATTCTACAGCATTAGACCTGTATCTCCCAGTACTGTAACCAGGTATCCTACAGTTTTAGATCTCTATCTCCCAGTACTGTAATCCCCGTATTCTACAGTGTTACTTCTCTATCTCACAGTACTGTATCCCAGTATTCTGC
>NW_025966840.1:5843-5977 GCF_021869965.1 Rhincodon typus | reverse complement strand
TACAGTACTGGGAGATAGGGATCTAACACTGTAGAATACTGGGGTACAGTACTGGGAGATTCAGGTCTAACACAGTAGAATACTTGGGTACAGTACTGGGAGATAGGGATCAAACAATGTAGAATATTGAGATA
>NW_025966840.1:4443-5743 GCF_021869965.1 Rhincodon typus | reverse complement strand
TGGGAGATAGGGACATAACACTGTAGAATACTGGTTTACAGTACAGGGTGATTCAGGTCTAACATTGTAGAATACTGGGGTACATTACTGGGAGATACAGGTTCAACACAGTAGAATACTGTGGTACAGTGCTGGGAGATAGGGATCTAACACTGCAGAATACTGGGGTACTGTACTGGAAGATATGGATCTAACAATGCAGAATACTTGTACAAAGAACTGGGAGATAGGGATCTAACACTGTAGAATACTGGGATAACAGTACTTGGAGATACAGGTCTAACACTGTAGAATACTGGGGTACAGCACTGGGAGATACAGATCTAACACTGTAGAATACTGGGGTACAGTACTGGGCGATAGGGATCTAACACTGTAGAATACTGGGATACAGTACTGTGAGATAGAGAACTAACACTGTAGAATACGGGGATAACAGTACTGGGAGATAGATATCTAAAACTGGAGGATACTGGGTTACTGTCCTGGGAGATACAGGTCTACCACTGTAGAATACTGGTGTACAGTACTGGGAAATACAGATCTAACACTGTAGAACACTGGGGTACAGTACTGGGAGATTCAGGTCTAATAGTGCAGAATACTGGGATACACTACTGGGAGATTGGGATCTAATACTCGAGAGTACTGGGGCAGAGTGCTTGGAGATAGGGATCTAACACTGGAGAAAACTGGGGTACGTTACTGGGAGATACAGGTACAACACAGTAGTATACTGGGGTACAGTACTGGGAGAAAGAGATCTAACTCTGCAGAATATTGGGGTACAGTACTGGGAGATAGGGATCTAAAACTGCAGAATACTGGGGTACAGTACTGGGAGATAGAGATCTAACATTGTAGAATACTGGAGTACAGTACTGGGAGAAAGGGATCTAACACTGTAAAATACTACGATACATTACTGGGAGATACAGGTATAACACTGTAGAATACTGGGGTAGAGTACTGGGAGATACAGGTCCAACACTGTGGAATACTGGGATACAGTACTGGGAGATAGGGATCTAACACTGTAGTATACTCGGGTACAGAACTGGGAGGTAAGGATCTAAAACTGTGGAATACTGGGGCACAGTACAGGGAGATAGGGATCTAATACTGTAGAATACTAGGACACAGTACTCGCAGATAGGGATCTAACAGTGTAGAATACTGGGGTACAGTACTGGGAGATACAGATCTAACACTGCAGAATAGTTGGGTACAGTACTGGGAGATTCAGGTCTAAAACTGTAGAATACTGGGATACACTACTGGGAGATTGGGATCTAATACT
>NW_025966840.1:0-3943 GCF_021869965.1 Rhincodon typus | reverse complement strand
GGTATAATAACTGGATTTTGGGATCTAACACTGTAGAATATAAGGGTACATTACTGGGAGATAGGGATCTAACACTGTAGAATACTGGGGCACAGTACAGGGAGATATGGATCTAACACTGTAGAATACTGGGGTACAGTACTGGGAGATAAGGATCTAACAATATAGAATACTGGTGTACATTACTGGGAGATACAGGTTCAACACAGTAGAATACTGGGGTACAGTACTGGGAGATATGGATCTGACACTGCAGAATACTGGGGTACTGTACTGGGAGATATGGATCTAACAATGTAGAATACTTGTATAAAGAACTGGGAGATAGGGATCTAACACAGTAGAATACTGGGATAACAGTACTGGGAGATACAGGTCTAACACTGTATAATACTGGGGTACAGTCCTGGGCGATAGGGATCTAACACTGTATAATACTAGGATACAGTACTGTGAGATAGAGAACTAACACTGTAGAATACGGGGATAACAGTACTGGGAGATGGAGATCTAAAACTGTAGGATACTGGGTTACAGTACTGGGAGATTCAGGTCTAACACAGTAGAATACTTGGGTGCAGTACTGGGAGATAGGGATCAAACAATGTAGAATATTGAGATACTGTAGTGGGAGATAGGGATCTAACACTGTAGAATACTGGGATATAGTACTGGGAGATACAGATCTAACCCTGTATAATACTGGGGTACACTACTGGGAGATAGGGACATAACACTGTAGAATACTGGGATACAGTACAGGATGATTCAGGTCTAACATTGTAGAAGAGTGGGGTACAGTACTGGGAGATACGGTTCTAACACTGTCGAGTACTGCGATACATCACTGGGAGATACAGGTCTAACACTGTAGAATACTGGGGTACAGTACTGGGAGATTCAGGTCTAACACTGTAGAATACTGGAATACACGACTGGGAGATTGGGATCTAATACTCGAGAGTACTGGGGCAGAGTACTTGGAGATAGGGATCTAACAATGGAGAAAACTGGGATACGGTACTGGGAGATAGGGATCTAACACTGTAGAATACTGGGATACATTACTGGGAGATAGAGATCTAACACTGTGGAATAACGGGGTACAATACTGGGAGAAAGGGATCTAACACTGTAGAATACTGGGGTACAGTACTGGGAGATAGGGATCTAATGCTGCAGAAAACTGGGGTACAGTACTGGGAGACAGGGATCTAACACTGTCGAATACTGGGGTACAGTACTGGGAGAAAGGGATCTCACACTGCAAAATACTACGATACATTACTGGGAGATACAGGTCTAACACTGTAGAATACTGGGGTACAGTACTGGGAGATACAGGTCCAACACTGTAGAATACTGGGATACTGTACTGGGAGATAGGGATCTAACACTGCAGAATACTGGGGTACAGTACTGGGAGATATGAGTCTAACACTGCAGAATACTGGGGTACTGTACTGGGAGATATAGATCTAACAATGCAGAATACTTGTATAAAGAACTGGGAGATAGGGATCTAACACTGCAGAATACTGGGATACTGTACTGGGAGATATAGATCTAACAATGTAGAATACTTGTATAAAGAACTGGGAGATAGGGATCTAAAACTGTAGAATACTGGGGTACGTTACTGGGAGATACAGGTTCAACACAGTAGAATACTGGGGTACAGTACTGGGAGATATGGATCGAACACTGCAGAATACTGGGGTAGTGTACTGGGAGATATGGATCTAACAATGTAGAATACTTGTATAAAGAACTGGGAGATAGGGATCTAACACTGAAGAATACAGGAATACAGTACTGGGAGATACAGTTCTAACACTGTATAATACTGGGGTACAGTACTGGGAGATACAGATCTAACACTGTAGAATACTGGGGTACAGTACTCGGGGATAGGGATCTAACACTGTATAATACTGAGGTACAGTACTGGGAGATACGGATCTAACACTGTAGAATACTGGGGTACAGTACTAGGGTATAGGGATCTAACACTGTAGAATACTGGGATACAGTACTCTGAGATAGAGATCTAACACTGTAGAATACCGGGATATCAGTACTGGGAGACAGAGATCTAAAACTGTAGGATACTGGGTTACAGTGCTGGGAGATAGGGATCTAACCCTGTAAAATACTGGGGTACAGTACTGGGAGATAGGGATATAACACTGTAGAATACTGGGATACCGAACTCGGGGATAGGGAACAAACACTATAGAATACTGGGATACAGTACTGGGAGATCGGGATCTAACACTGTAGTATACTCGGGTACAGAACTGGGAGAGAAGGATCTGAAACTGTAGAATACTGGGGCACAGTACTGGGAGATAGGGATCTAATACTGTAGAATACTAGGACACAGTACTCGCAGACAGGGATCTAACACTGTAGAATACTGGGGTACCGTACTGGGAGATACACATCTTACACTGCAGAATACTGGGGTATAGTACTGGGAGATTCAGGTCTAACACTGTAGAATACTGGGATACACTACTGGGAGATATGGATCTAATACTCGAGAGCACTGGGGCAGAGTACTTGGAGATAGGGATCTAAAACTGGAGAAAACTGGGATACGGTACTGGGAGATAGGGATCTAACACTGCAGAATACTGGGATAGAGTACTGGGAGAAACAGATCTAACACTGCAGAATATTGCAGTACATTACTGGGAGATAGGGATCTAACACTGCAGAATACTGGGGTACAGTACTGGGAGATACAGGTCCAACACTGTAGAATACTGGGATACTGTACTGGGAGATAGGGATCTAACACTGCAGAATGCTGGGGTACAGTACTGGGAGATAGGGATCTAACACTGTAGAATACTGGGGTAAAGTACTGGGAGAAAGGGATCTAACACTGTAAAATACTACGATACATTACTGGGAGATAAAGGTCTAACACTGTAGAATACTGGGGTACAGTACTGGGAGATACACGTCCAACACCGTAGAATACTGGAATACAGTACTGGGAGATAGGGATCTAACACTGTGGAATACTAAGGTATAATAACTGGATTTTGGGATCTAACACTGTAGAATATAAGGGTACATTACTGGGAGATAGGGATCTAACACTGTAGAATACTGGGGCACAGTACAGGGAGATATGGATCTAACACTGTAGAATACTGGGGTACAGTACTGGGAGATAAGGATCTAACAATATAGAATACTGGTGTACATTACTGGGAGATACAGGTTCAACACAGTAGAATACTGGGGTACAGTACTGGGAGATATGGATCTGACACTGCAGAATACTGGGGTACTGTACTGGGAGATATGGATCTAACAATGTAGAATACTTGTATAAAGAACTGGGAGATAGGGATCTAACACAGTAGAATACTGGGATAACAGTACTGGGAGATACAGGTCTAACACTGTATAATACTGGGGTACAGTCCTGGGCGATAGGGATCTAACACTGTATAATACTAGGATACAGTACTGTGAGATAGAGAACTAACACTGTAGAATACGGGGATAACAGTACTGGGAGATGGAGATCTAAAACTGTAGGATACTGGGTTACAGTACTGGGAGATTCAGGTCTAACACAGTAGAATACTTGGGTGCAGTACTGGGAGATAGGGATCAAACAATGTAGAATATTGAGATACTGTAGTGGGAGATAGGGATCTAACACTGTAGAATACTGGGATATAGTACTGGGAGATACAGATCTAACCCTGTATAATACTGGGGTACACTACTGGGAGATAGGGACATAACACTGTAGAATACTGGGATACAGTACAGGATGATTCAGGTCTAACATTGTAGAAGAGTGGGGTACAGTACTGGGAGATACGGTTCTAACACTGTCGAGTACTGCGATACATCACTGGGAGATACAGGTCTAACACTGTAGAATACTGGGGTACAGTACTGGGAGATTCAG